>NW_008348203.1:88130-102273 GCF_000622305.1 Nannospalax galili | reverse complement strand
CTTCAACAGAATCGTGGAAGAAAATTTCCCAAAATTAAAGAAAGGCATGCCCATACAAATACAAGAAGCATATAGAACACCAGACAGGAACAGAAAAGAAATTCTCCATGGCACCTCATAGTAAAAACGCTAAACATACATAACAAAGAGACAATACTGAAAGCTGCAAAAGAGAAACAACAAGTCACATATAAAGGAAAACCCATTAGGATCACAGCTGACTTTTCAGTGCAAACTATGAAAGCCAGAAGAGCCTAGACCAAAGTGTTCCCAGTTTTAAATGACCACAGATGCCAACCCAGATTACTATATCCAGCCAAAATGTCTATTATAGTTGAAGGGGAAAGAAAAATCTTCCATGACATAAATAGGCTGAAGGAATTCATGTCCACAAAACCAGCCCTTCAGAGAGTTCTGGAACCAACACAAAGAACTGAAGAAAGGAATGACTATACCCAAGGGGTTGTGAAAAGAAATTCAATGAAGGTAAAACTGTGGAAAAGTACAGCTATATCAAGAATGTGAACAGAAATAAAAATGACAGGATTTAATACACATCTTTCATTAATATCTCATTAATAGTATGCTAGCGTAGAGTCATAGTGGTAGAAATAACCATATGTGTTCTTATGTACAAATAAATGTAGGTGGCATGAGTGATATATTTATTAGCAGGATTAATAGAAGAGTCATGTTTTCTGCTACAGCTTAGAGTAGAGTTGAGGCTACTGTGAAAAGTAAAACTGATTCATAGGGAACAGTTTTGTTGCATCAGTAGTAAATCGAGAGAAGCCATAGTACCAACAATATTAGGTCTATTATGCAGTTGTATAGAGTCTAGTATATGTAGTTTTCATTCATTTAAGGTGAGGAATGCTTTTGTGAGAATTGGAAGAATTCATAGTAGAAGGTTAATTCAATACATGATGGTAAGGAGGGAAGCTGAACCTCTGGGAATAAAGTTGTCTTAGACTTTTACAGGGGTCTGACACCTTAACAACCCTGATCTTGGGCAGGGATTGAGGAAATGTATTAGATTAAGATAATTTCATCTATTAGATTGGGGGACCTTTGATTAGCTGACTATATTTCTGTTGTCCTTTCATCCTTGGAGAAATGTTTAACAGATTGCAACTGACCTGAATTGCTCCCATCTGAATTCAGATAAAGTAAGATCAATTATTAAATAAATGAACCATTCAAGGCTAGAGAGATGGCTCAGAAGTTAAGAGTACTGATTACAGAGGACCCAAGTTGGTTCCAGCATCCATATGGAGGCTAACAACCAGTTCTAGGGGATTCAACAGCCTCTTCTGCTTCTTTAGGCATTGCATGACACAGGTGCATTTACATACATGCATTAAAAACATACACATAAAATTTTTAAAAAAAGAAATGAGGTAGAGGCAGGTGAATTTCTGTGCAATCGAGGCCAGCCTGGTCTACAGTGAGTTCCAGGCAGACTGGGACTAGGGAGACCCTGTTCAAAACAAAACAACATGGATCCAATTTGGAGATCATAAACTCTTGTGTTTATGTGAACTCTAGAATAGGATTACACTGTTAAAATGGTCTGTGGTTCAAATATTTTGGAATCAATATTTGATGGAGTAATGACTTTGGATTGTTTGCTTAATGTAGAATTACTCAAATGTTAATTGATTCTCCTAGTTCAGTCTAATAAGGTTTTTTTAAGAGTTAATTTATGGTGTGTGTGTGTGTGTTTGTGTATGTGTGTGCGTGCACACACACGTGCACGTGTGTGAGACACACATGCCACATGCAGTTGTAGAGGTCAGAAGACAATTTGGGAGTTTGAACCCAAGTTCTTGCATGTGGTAGGAAAGTTTTCTACCATGGAATCACATCACCAGCATTCTGCAGATGTTTAATTGCATGTTTCTATACAGGGCCAGTGGGACAGTCATTTTCCTAAGAGCTGTAAATGTATTTTCTCCTGTTCTGTTTATTCTGGTGAGTCAGGTGGCATCAGAAAGAAAAGCTCTCAGCTTTGTTCCCAACACAAGTGTCCACTGCTCCCGGTTGTCTTCAGGGGCTTCCCCTTTAATGGGCATCCATCCTTAACACACATCCTCATCCTTCTTGTATTTCTCCTTCATTTGGGATCTTGACCTGTGCACATGCTTTCTAGATTTGTTGTGTTTTGAACTTACACATTTAGAATAAATGTATGTAGAGGAAATGCTACAGTACCTATGGGAAAATATATTAATAAAATGCACAGTCTTTTCAAGTCTCAGGCCTTTAACACTCTGCATACATAGAGAACTACCTGTTCTTTTTCTGTACCCGTTCACTCACTGTGCCAGTAGAGTGGTCACTGGAGTTATTTTGACACATCTATAGTACCACAGTTTTAAGGTCATGGATTTGATTTTTATAGTGGAATTTTGAAAGGTCCTGGATGAACTGTCCTATTTTCCAAGACACATGGGAGATACTAGCAGCAATGGACATTTGTCCTGTGGTATGATCACAAAGAGGACCACGCACCCTACAGTTTTCACATAGCTCCCATTTCTTTTCACAGCTTTTTTGTTTTGTTTTGTTTTCTTTTCTTTTTGGAGACAGGGACTCCCTATAGCCCCAAGTGGCCAGGAACTTGATATGTAGACCAGGCTGTCATCAATCTCACAGAGATCTAGCTGCTCCGGCTTCCCAAGTGCTGGGATCAAAGGAATGTGCCACCATGCTCAGATCATTGTTTATGTTTATGAGCAGATCTTCAGAATGTGTATGACTGGATGGCCTTTATGCCTAGGCCACATTTTTAACTCCACATGTTTAAGGTTATTTGACTTTTAAAAAAATTTAATGTCTATGGGTGTATTGCTTGCATGTAGGTAGTTGCACCTGTGTCATGCAATGCCTGCTGTATTTAGTCAGGGTTCTCCAAAGAAACAGAACCAGTAGAATGAATATATATGTAAAGAGATTTATCAGCTTAGCTCACAGGATAGAGTCTGAGTAGTACAACAATGGCTGCACCACACTGGAGAGGCTGAGAATCCATAGTCGCTCAGTCCACAAGGCTGGATGTCTCAGTAGTCCCAATTTAACACTGAAGGTCTGACGAATTCCAAAAGATCAGCTAGTCTTCAGTCTACAGCAGCAAGATGAACTCACCAGTGAGAGAAAGCAAGCAGCAAGAAGCTAGGCATTCTCCTCTGCCATGGCCTTTTATATGGGCTGCCATCAGAAGGTAACATCCACATTTAGGGTGTGTCTTCCAGCTTCAGATGATCCAATCAAGAACATCTCTCTTATTTCAGTTAATCCCAGATTCAATCAAGTTGACACCCAGGATTAGCCATCATACCCGCAGAGGTGAGAAGAGGGTGTCAGAGCCCCTGGATCTGGAATTACAGATGGTTGTTAACTGCCATGTGGGTGCTGGGACTCAAACCCGGGTCCTCTGCAGGAGCAGTCGGTGCTCTTAACTGCTGAGCCATCTCTCCAGCCCCGGTTATTTGACATTTTATATTAAGCAGCATAATTATTATGTTTATGCCCAAGGCCTTTACCCTCTTAGAAGTTCTCAGAAAGTTTTTCTCTTATTTACTCAGGAAATAGTATTCCATTGTTTAAATACACAGTGATAATAATATTCCTCAATGAAGTCAGAGTTTTGGTAAGAAACTTTTGATTTGGCAGTTACATTTTATTCATAAAATAACACATATTCTTTTCGAAGCTTTATTATTACAGTGTATGTGTTTGATGTGGGCATGAGTGTGTCAGTACATGAGTGGAGGTTTGAGGACAACTTTTGGGAGTTGGCTCTCTCCTTTTATCATAGGTTCTGGGGCTTGAACTTAGGTTCTCAGGCTTGTACTGCAAGTGCTCTTACTAGCTGAGCCATCTTGCTGGCCCACTAGCCTATTCTTAAATGTCTAAGCACACTTGTCCATGTAGCAGCTGCTAGCTGTTACAGTATGGAATGTGACTTCACTCTGCAAGTTCTATGACACACATGCCGTTGCCATGGTGCTATGAGGATATGTATATTCAAGTCCCAGTGCTGAATGTCAGTGTGAGTTGAGACTTCTCAGTGAGCACCTGGTATAGCGCAATAGCTGCTGGATTTTGGTTGTGGTGAACGTTGACAATGGGGAATTCTTGTTCGTGTGGAGGTATGGGAACAGTGGCCATCGAATGCTGTCCTTTCTACTGGGATGGTTAATGTTTTTCAAAATATTTTGTTCTAATATTTCTCCTTCTAGATCATGTACAGTTCTGATTATAATTTCATTCTATAACTTAAGTATTTGATTCCACTGTAGAGCACTTTGCTTTTACCTTTTCCATTATTAATGTCTGTATAAGTCCTGTTATGTCTTCCTCTGTCCAGCTCTTCTTCAGTAGGTATTCCCTGGTGTAAATACAATTCTTTTGTAATACATATTTTGGTAAGATTTAGGTTTTATGTACTGAAATTGGTAATAGCAGAAAATTGGAGTGAATCCCAAATTTTGGAGGTGTTTTGAGGTATTTCACAAGTAGTGGGTATGTATTTCGATTTTTAACATTTTCCTTCTTCCTGAATGGTGTATTTTATTCAGGAAATTGCAGGCATGTATTTTCCATTTGTGTGAAAGTTCACAGGAATGTGTACTTTTTGTAATTCATTAAACTGAAAACATTTATTTTGTGGGTTATCTGAATTGCCAGAGATGTCAATTATAAGAAAATTTCCAATCTACTTCTTCACAGAGGTAAGCACTGTCAGATGCGGCAACTGAGTTTTCAATGAGGAGTTAGTTTTAATATGTATCTGTAGAGAATTTGGATCCATTGTAGAGATGGAAATGAATACAGAGATTCATTTGGCAGTGAGTGTATGATGTGTGTGTGTGTGTGTGTGTGTGTGTATGTGTATCAATGAGAATTGTCCACAGAGATAACTGTTAATCTGCATAGACCCATAGCTTTGAAAAGATGTTAACTGCTAAAGCTGTTTCACGCATTATGTGGCTTAGTTCTCAGGACCATTCATTTTTAGCTCTTTGAAAAGTTGAGCTCTGGGCCTTCCCATGACTTGGCCAATAGTTAAATGGAGATGCCTTCATATTTGCAAGGCATTAATAATGTAAAATGGTGAATTTTCCAGGACTTTAATATATGTTAGTTCATCCAGTATTCTGGGGTTTGACTTACCGAGACAAGTATCCATTGACTATGATCAGGCAACTGGGACATTCTGGAGAACAATGCTGGCCTTTAAGAATGGACATTGAGTGTTCATTCAAGCCGACACAGGGATCGAACTTTTCACTGTCTCTGCACTGCCTGAGTCTGGGTGAAATGAAAATGGCTGCTTCCAGGCTGAGCAGGCTGATGTCATAGAACATTGACTTGGAAATTTGGACTCCAAGGCTGTCATGAGTCTGCCTCAGGCTAAGCTGTGAGGACTATGGCTGTCCATTTTACCAGTAACTAAACTTCCCAAGCATTTACACCACATGCTTATGTTTACTAAATTGCTCATCAAGAGCACAGACATATGTCCTCCTTTACTGCTTGTGTACACCCCGTGGGTAGAATCAGAGGGATGGTGATGGAAATACCCAAGTTCCTGTGCTCTTGTGTGGAAGAGCCAAGGTGGTAACCCAGATGTGCTGCTCTGAGATGATGCTCTAAACTGTTGACCCGTGCTCATCATTCAGCTGTGGCGGGGGGGGGGTCATTGGCTACCATGTAAGAGGGCCCGTCATCACTGTAAATGTTGAGATCCTTTGCATTGTCCATTTCATAGGTAGAGCCCGTGTTCACAAAGCTCAGGGCAGCTATTGCTTCATGAATGTCATCCTAGTCGTTCTGTGTGGAACTGAGGGTTGGGGCATGCACATCCTGTTCCCACACCTGCCTAAAGTTAGAACTGAGGGGATCCTTTACTGATACTTATGAAGTCAAGAAATGTGAGCTACACACCTTAAGACAGTGACATGTAAGAACTCAGAATAGCACTCCAGTACTAACACGAGGCATAATCCCTGTGGGAACTTTGATGTACTTCTGGGTACAACAGGGGCCAGATCCCCATTCAGATCCATCTCACTGTGGGCTCACTGGTCTGAACCTGACAGCCACTTCACACAATGAAAACAAATTGGACAGCATAGCAAAAGAAAACCAGAAGGAGATGATGTGTAGTAGATACTTTAAAATGCATTCATATCAGTATCTTCCACTGTAAATAATTTTATTGTACAGCAAAGGATGAACAGATGAATATAATTACATCTTGCTCCTGAGTCATTCATTTCCCTAGTACAGTATATGTATATACTACTAAGTTAAAATAATATATGCTTAATGGTAAGTACAGAATCTCTATATATCAGTTTCTGGGCATTGAAATGGGTTTGAGAGATGTCCTGAAAGTAGTCTCAATTCTGGGCTTTAAAATGGTCTGAAAAAATGATAGTGCCTCACATTTACCCACAAGATTTACTTCAATGTTTACCCAATCTAAGATAGTTTCCTACTTAGAAGTCCAAAACCACATCCCTCATTTGCTTTTTGGTCTTTTGTTTTCCTTTTCTCATCAAGAAGAATGGCCCAGCAGCTGTTCAATCATGCTTGTTCATCAACTAAGTCCATTAAGTCCAGCCATATTGACTTATGTCCATTGATCTTTGTCTACATGAAGCACAGAGCTCTGGATAACTGCAGGTTGTATCTTGAGCTGACAGTTGTTTTGTGTCCCCTTAGCAAGTCAAGATCATCTAATGTAAGATGGCTATTCCTTTTTCCGAGATAGAAAGGCTACTTTCATGATTCCTCAGGCAGCATTGCAGAAGTGAGGGCAGAAAGATTGTAAGAGCCAGGGAGGAGGTGCGTGACTGTATGGAAACAGAGTCCTACAAGTTCCTGGGACCCTGCTCATAAATGAATTTACAGCAATGGTATCAGCATACACAAGTCCCATGTAAACTCAAGCAGATTCCTTTATTTTTTTAAATAGAAATCACAGTTGAATAATAAAATTGATCATGTACACTGTAGGTATTCAAATGTTTGCTTAGGAAGAGGAAATGAAATTGTACTAAATCATTCCTGACTCGACGGTATACAAAATGTCAGTGTAGGTTGCGTTTCTTTTTAGAGTTAATATTGTGTAATTTTCACTCAAAAGCTGTATTTTGGGGCCTAAGAGTGTTTCTTTTCTTTAAATTGTAGATGCTGTTATTGAAGAAAATGAGCCATATGTATTGTAGAATCATTTTTCTTATGACATTTTAGATAGGAATTGTGTAAGGACTGCTTTGTCTTTTGTCAGGTGCACCACTATGATCTCAGCCACCTGCTGGCAATGAGGGTTGAAACCAATTTTTTAAAACCTACAAAGTGATGTCCCATGTAACAAGTTGTATATTGCCCCTATGTTCACTTGTGATTATCTCGGTTAGTTTGAGACTTTGTGAGTCAGGATGTGTCTATATCTGTGTTTCTCCTAGATGGATACCCCAGTCATTTAACCCAATTTATGACATCAATTTCCTCAATGGAAAAAAAATCAAAGAGCACACTTCAGTAATTAGTTCAGACCTCATCACAGCCATGCATGGGGGAATTATTTCTTGGTGTACTTGTTCATAGAAGCAGTAACCAAGATACAGAGGTGTCTAGCTACACAGGCCAAGTAGTAACCAAGATACAGAGATGTCTAGCTGCATAGGCCAAGACCCACATTGTGTATATAAATATGTGGTCCAATATTGGTGCTATAAGATAAAACTTCCTCTCACTAGTGATTAGTCTCCATGTTGCCTGGTAAGTGTGTGCAGAGAGAGCAGAGCCACTCAGTGGATGTACACTCAGCAATGAAAAGTATGGGTGCATGCCATTATTTCTAAAATGCTTTGTTCCTCAGGGTGTGTCTATATGTTCAGGCCTTAGCTAAGAAAAGCTTTCTTTGGTTAAGGGGACCTAGGACTACATGTTCTGCCTCTAGATGGGCTGTGGCTCTAAGAGTTTGAGGGATAGAAACAGTACTTTGTTGAGGAAGGAGTGAGCAGGGAAGGTACACACTCAGGGTTAGCGCACCCTCTGCCCTTACCTTACCCTGGTCTACTATAGCCTGCATAGACAGTGCTGATGGTGAGTGTCACCGAGAAACTGGTGTGCACAGTCCTTTAAGTCACCAAAGCACTGGGCCTCTTGTCCTGTCATTTGAGGCTGACATATTTTGTGTCTGACTCCTTCGTATTTTGTGTCTGGGATTCAAAAATAGAACATTTATCCCTGTCTTACTTTTTTCTGCCTGAACATTTGGTCAGAGTGACATGAAGTTAACTGATGCAGCACCTCAGTTAACTGGTGAGAAGTAGGGGGTGAGTTGTTTCCTCACCCACCATTCCCAACACCATATGTTCTCTATGGGCTATAAGGCATCATTATGTACAAAGAACGAAAAGTGAACAATTATTTTCCACTATCCTGAACCCATCCGAATGGCCTCTCTGCACCCAGTCATTCTTAGAACTCAGAAATCTAGCTGATTTTTCTGGCATTTAGCAAACGTCATAAAACATTTCTGTGTACCAGTGCTTTTTGTTAAGTATTGATAGTTATTTGGCTTGTAAAGCTTATAGGGAGTCCTAAACTTTTAGTGTCCTACTGTGACTACCAGAGAACCAAGGAATTTCACAAATGTCACTGTATTTATGTGGCTCTCCAAGTGACTTAGATACTGGCCGTTATATGCTATGCTGTCATGCTGCTTTTTTGTTGGTGCTATCTCACCCACAGAAACTGAGACCTTACAACAATGACCATGTAACACCTATGTGAAGTATACACTGGTCTCCCTGATGGTCCAGAAACAAGTAATGCGATCAAATGTTTAAACACAGAACAATTTTTAGTTTTCCCGGTTTTTTATGCCATTCAGCTGAATTTTTTGTTGTGAATTCATTCCATTTCCAGGTCTCAGGAGAAGACATGTGAGGCCTACCAAGTCTTCCAAACCCTCTTGAAGATCTAGAGGCAGCTCCTGCAGTTCTAGTGATAGTGCTATGTGAAAATTCAGTAATTGGAGTTACTAACAGTACTTGTAGAGTGTACTTTATCCTATATGTAAGAAGAATGAAGATGTTTAACTTTATTTTTTAATGTTTGAAAAATGCTGATTTACCTAGGTCATCAGGAAAACTAAAAGCATAGAATTTAAAATTGCATTTAGATGTCCATTTTGGTTCTCACTCAACTACAGGAACCAAAGGAAAGCCGAGCTTGTTCTTATTTGAGGCAGGATCTACTGACCATGCTCAGAGAGACGGAACATTCTGGAGAACAATAACGATAATCTTACTTTCCAGAGTGGATACTGTATATGCACTCTTGCCATTCCTTGAATTGTTTTTAAACTTTTATTTGACTCTCCTCAATGAGTCAATGTGAAATTAAAAATAATTATTTCAAGGCCGGGCATGGTGGAGCACACCTTTAGTCCCAGCACTCAGGAGGGAGAGGCAGGTGGGTCTCCATGAGTTCCAGGCCAGTGTGATCTACATAGTGAGTTCTAGGCCAGCTGGGGCTACAGGGAGACCCTGTCTCATATATATATATTAATATATATATATATATACACACATATATGTGGTCTGTTAAACATACTAAGTTGTGTGGTGTTTGGAAGTACACTCTGCCAATAACCAACCTTTCTGGGCATTTACACCATATGCCTTATGTTTATCACATCACTCCAGAACAGCACAGACATGTCCTTCACTTATGATTTCAGTTTCCTAGGTGGACTCAAAGAGATTTAGTGATAAATGGACCTAAGTTGATGATACTCTTATGTGAATGGCCAACATAGGAATCAAATATGTGGCCCTGGATTCTGAGGCTCTAAACTGTTGACCTGAGTTGATAATTATGGTGTGGGGTCATTAGTCACTGTACTAGAGGCTCCTCTGTAAATTTCGGGATCTCCGAAGCCTATAGAAATTCAAGTGCTAATGTAGACTCTAAGCTAACAGCCCAGGGCACATCTTGCTCCAAGAATGTGAGATTCATCTTTTCCATGATGTGGAAATATATTGAAAAGAAACCCAATTCTGATACATAATGTCTGGTCTCAAATTTGAGAACCCCATACTCTGTGAGTACTGACTGGGTCACTCCTCATACCTGCCCTTGAGCCATTTAGACATGCAAACTTCTTTCAGTGATATTTAAAAGCATAACAGATGCGAACTTTCAGTTCTGGGGCTGTGTGAGCTTCCCTCTCTGGGATGATGGCATATAAGTACTCTGAGTATTCATACAGTATTTACAAGAAGCCTCATTGTTCTGGAAACTCTCATGTGGAGCTGTGTCTCATAACTTCAGTGGTCAATAGGGGCCAGGTCTACATTCTCTCCCATCCTAATATGATTTAACTGTTCTGAATCTAGACAGCCATGAACGGAGAGCTAAGGAGTTTCTCAAACTTCATGTTCACGTGGCTCTTTAAAGTGGTTTGCGTGCTGGCCCTCAGGCACACTTGCTCACACACTCTTCTGTCAACACTGTGTGTCATCCATATGAACTGAGACCTTGCCTACACTGATCATGTCATACCTGTGTGTACAATGTGTGTACAATTCTGTGAGTTTCCAGAATTGCTATTCTGAATCAGATGAATCTACTTGAAAATAAGTTTTAAGATGAGATATTTAAACACAGAAGAATTGTTAGTTTTTCTCTATTTTCATGATTCAGCGAATCAATCTTTTTACTGTAAATGCATTCCAGTTTCTGCTACGGTTAACAGACTCTGTTGTATGAACACCAAGTCTCCCAGGAGTAGAAAGACTCGAATAGTGCCTGTAAAAACAGCTGAAAAGGCCTGTGGAACCGGTAGAGGTACTGTGAAAATTCAGTAATTAGTTTAAGTTATTAATGGTAGTTGTAGATTATAGTTCATCTTCTGTGTAAAAAATGAAGATGTCTTACAGTAACATGTGAAATGTGAATTTACCTAGCTCATTGTAGAACTACAACAGAACAATGTATTTAAAGTATTATTTTACATCTCAATATCATGATTCAAAAGAAAGCTGAAATTGTTCTTGTGTGACAGTGTCACTTTGCCTGCTATAGCACCAATGTGGGAATCACTCTCCACTACCTTTCTTTTAGAAATACATGATGTTGTTGAAGTCTTCTGTCCAAGTGCCTCATCCAGCCTCATGAGAGAGGGAGACTTTAAAGGTAGATAGTATTATTCTTGGTAGATCCATTGAGAGTGTCTTGGAGCAGTCAGGTTAGGCCTTCTGCTTGGGAGGCAGAGGAAGAGAGAATGTCAGTTAAGGAACTAACAAATGGGCAGGTGCAATGTTGAGACTCCAGTACCAAATCATTGTCTTCTAGAAGCATTTTCATTGCTTTGACTAAACACTTGACAAGATGCAATTTTAAAAAGGAAGGGTTTTTTTCCTGCCTTATAGTTCCAGGCAAGCACTCCATCATGTTAGAGAAAACATGGCTGCTGGCTCAGAAGGTATGGCAGTGGCTGCAGGGCACTGTTTGGTCACATTACATCCACTCTCAGGAGGTAGAGAATAAACAGAAGTGGGGCTGAGCTACAAAGCTTAAAATGTCTGCTCAAAAACTCAGTCCCTCCAGGGAGGCTCCACCTCCTCATGATCCTAACCTTCCCAAACAGCACCACCATCTGGCGAACACATTTCCAGACATACAAGGCTCTGCAGGCTATGTCACATTCAAACCAGAATGTATAGTGAGCCCTTTGTATAGATTTGCCATCTCATTGCACACAATCTAGAGTCCAAGTAAAAATACAAAGACTGTTTCTCACTTATTGTGTCTTTGTCATCATTTTTCCACAAAGGAAGTTAGTATATTCCAAGCACCAAGGTATGACTATGTCACCTAGTCAAGAGTTTAGTGTAGTTTGTTATCATCTGTCTAATGAAACTAAAGCCTTTCTGCTTTCCTTCCCCTGGTTCTTCCTGCCACTGGTGCTTTCTTTAATAAGTATTTTAGTTATTTTCTGGATGCTTTTATTGAAACCCAGTTTTCTTATTTGCTTTCTGTTGCTGGGATAAACACCATGACCAGAAGTGACTCTGGGAGGGAAGGAGTTCTTTAGTCTTACTAGGTTATAGTCTATCATTGAGGGAAGCCAAGGCTAGAACTCGAGGCAGGACCTAAAGCAGAAATATGGAGACAAGCTGCTTACTGGCTTGTTCCCTCTGGCTTGCTCAGATCCCTTTCTTACAAATCCCAGACCAACCTGCCTAAGGGTGGCACCAAGACGGCGGGCTTGTTCCCTGTACATTATTTAATGACCCAGAGACCTGCCCACAGGCCAACGTGATGAAGGAAATTCCTCGACTGATACCCATCTTCCATGGCTTGCCAACTCAACAGGTAAGATTAGTCATCACAAGTCCACCCCTTCTCAACTTGACACATTAAAAACACGTAACCCTTAGACTATAACTTTTCCTTTCTTTTTGTTTGTCCTCAAGATCTCACATTTATATATGAAATACAGTACATTTTAAAAAGTCCTAGAGTCTTTAAATAATTACAGTCATTTAAAAGTCCCACAACAATCAAACCAGCTTTCATTAAGTGTTCAAATACATGAGCCTATGAGGGACATTTCTTCATACAAACCACATTCCACTCTTGGTATCCAGAGGCTCGTGGTCATGTGATTTTGAACACAGTACAAAAGTCCTGCTATCCTACTGTGGGTACTATGAAATTCAGTTAGTTTGAGTATTAACAATAGTTGGAGATTATACTGCATCTCCTATGTGAAAAGAATGATGACATCTTAACAGTATGTTTTAATAAGTGAACTGTTTATCTAGCTCATCAGTAGAACTATAATCATAGAATTTAAAAATGTTTTTACATAACTATTTTGGTTCTCCTTGAATGTTAAGAACAAAAGGAACAGTGTGTTTTTCTTATGTGAGGCAGTGTGGCTTCACCTGCTGTAGGCTCCAATGTGTGAGTTCACACTTCACTGACTTTCTTCCAGATGATGATGAATTTGATGCACGAAGTCCCCCAACTAGTGTGATCAGCCTCAAAGACAAAGACAATAGCTGTAGGTAATGGCATTCCTGGTCAGATCCAATGACCATGTCTAGGAGCAGCCAGGTTATTTCTTTTGATGGGGAGAAGAGGAAGAGTGCTAGCCACTTTAATAGCTTCCAAATGGGCAGAGACAATAATGAAACTCTGTTACTGAATCGTATTTTAGTTGCTTTTATCATTGCTGTGGCCAAATACCCAACAAGATGAAATTTGAGAGGGTTTTTTTCTGTCTTGTTGTTCAAGGGGATCATTCCACAATGGCAGAGAGAGCATGGCTGCTAACAGGGAAGGTGTGACAGCAGGCCCAGGAGGTCATCTGGTTCCACTGGAACCACACCCAATGCAGAGAGTAAACAGAAGTGTGGCTAGGCTCAAAAGTTTAAAGGCCGGCCCTGAGTAGATCAGATCATCCGGGGAAGCTCCACTTCCTAAACATTTCTATTTTTCTTTTGAAAAGGGTCTGGAACTCACCATGTAGATCAGGTTGGCATGGATCTCACAGAGATCTACCTGCCTCTGCCTCCCTAGTGCTAGTATTAAAGGTGTGAGCCATCAGCCTGGCTCTCTGAAACATTTCTAAACCTTCCCAAAGAGTACCACCAGCTGGAGACCCAGTCCCTCAAATACAGGTTATGGGGACATTTCATGTTCAAACTACACCATATATAGTTTAGGGTCTTGTATAGTTTGACCATCTCATGTCACATACACTGTACCTCCGGTAGAAAAGAAAGGACTCAGTTTCACAATTATTGCCTCTGTCATTCTTCCATGATGGAAGATAGATATTCCATGTACAATGATCTGACTATGCCATCTTGTCCAGAGTTTTATGTAGTTTTTTTTTTAATTTTCAAATTTTATTTTCAAGTTTTTTTTTTATTTAGAAGCATTTCATTACAGCTTTAACATAATCAGTAACACATTTCAGAGCAAGGATACATCTCTTTCAAAGGTGGCTGTAAATTTTTAGGTTCACAGTTGAATTAATACAGTCATTCAATAATGAACTCAGTAAAAGCCCTGTAGGACATAAAATTGGATGAGTTTT
>NW_008348203.1:87460-87825 GCF_000622305.1 Nannospalax galili | reverse complement strand
CATGACTATCACTGGTCACAGTCGCCCACCTTCTGAGCTCCTTGGCATCTGAGCATGAATATAA
The DNA here is from genome assembly GCF_000622305.1 of Nannospalax galili. Lineage (NCBI taxonomy): Eukaryota > Metazoa > Chordata > Mammalia > Rodentia > Spalacidae > Nannospalax > Nannospalax galili. Next base: position 87,761 of record NW_008348203.1, on the reverse strand, counting down.
ACTCATCAGATAGACAGCCTTCCTCTCCCACTAGAGCCTCCATACTCTGCCATCCCTGCCAGTGTCCACTGTGCTGTCAGGATCTCCATCTATTCCCCCCATCTGCCCTTCTGATAAATCTAGTCAGCCAGAGGTCCCTGTTCCAAGAGGATCAGCTGTTCCTCATCTACGGCAATCAATTGTCAGTATTCCTTTGGATAGAATTGGGGTCTGCTGTTCATTTTTCCAGTAGTGTGTTGGGTTACTATCTGGAAGAGCCTTTATCCATCCTGGCCAACAACTCGACTGGAGGTATCGCCGC
>NW_008348203.1:84721-85152 GCF_000622305.1 Nannospalax galili | reverse complement strand
TTGGTATGAGAGTGATGCTGGCTTCATAGAAGGAATTTGGAAGTTTTCCATTCATTTCTATTTTCTTGAATAAATGAAGTAGTATTGGATGCAGATCTTCTTTAAAAGTCTGATATAATTCTGTTGTAAATCCATCTGGTTCTGGGCTTTTTTTAGTTGGGAGGTTTTGTATTACTGTTTCAATTTCTTGTGTGTTATGGGTCTGTTTAAGCTGTTATTCTCTTCTTGGTTTAGTTTTGGTGGTTCCCATGCCTTTAGATATCCATCCATTTTTTTTAGGTTTTCAAATTTAGTAGCATATAGGTTTTTAAAGTATTCCCTTATAATGTTCTGGATCTCTTTGGTATCTGTTGTGATATTTCCCCTTTCATCTCTGATTTTGTTGATTTGGGGGTGCTCTTTCTTTTGGTTAACTGGGCTAGCGGCCTATC
>NW_008348203.1:83827-84339 GCF_000622305.1 Nannospalax galili | reverse complement strand
GCTGAGCTTTGTTTTGTGCCCCAGTATGTGGTCGATTTTGGAGAAAGTTCCCTGGGGTGCTGAGTAGAAAGCATGTCATTTGGTGTTTGGGTGGAATACTCGGTTGATATCTGTTAAGTCCGATTATATGGTTTTGTTTAATTCAGATGTCTCCCTGTTAAGTCTCTGGCCTGTTGACCTGTCTATTGGAGATAGTGGGGTATTGAAGTCCCCTACTATTAATGAGTTGGGGTTAATTTGGGTCTTAAAGTCCTGTAGTATTGTTTTTATGAAGTTGGGTGCACCAGAGTTTGGTGAATATATGTTCATGATCGTAATATCTTCTTTATTGATTGTTCCTTTGATCAAAATGAAAAAGCCCTCTTTTTCCTTTCTGGTTAGTTTCAGTTTAAAGTCTATTTTGTCAGATAATAGGATTGCTACGCCTGCTTTTTTCTTAGTACCATTTCCTTGGTATATTTTGTTCCATCCTTTCACTTTGAGATAGTGTCTGTCCTTGAAAGTGAGATGAG
>NW_008348203.1:77223-82540 GCF_000622305.1 Nannospalax galili | reverse complement strand
TTTGGTGGGGATATGTTATTTTGGTTTTTCATGTTATTATTTTTTCTCTGTGATTTTGACATGTGAATTTCTTTTGTAGTTTCTGACTCTTTTGTGATACTCGGGCCTTCAAGTTTAGTTCTGCTTCTTTTTTTTGAACTTTGTATGTCTTTGTGGTTTATTTTTTGGGTATGAAGAGCTGGTTCATCTAAGCTTCTGGTTCTCTTTTGATTTTATATTGTCGTGGCCGGATTGATTTTGTCTTCAGGAGTTCCACGGTGGCCCAATTCCAATGTGGGTCAGAAGTTTTCAGACTTTCTCCTTAGGTCTAGAATCTTCTAGGAATGATTTTGGCCTCAGGAACTTGGGTGTTGGACTGACCTGAGATTCTGGCCATGGCCATGCCACACAGGGATGCAAAGGCAAATGGGGTTTGAAGAAGCCCCAAGATTTCCCAGGGAGTGGATTGAGTAGCTGGGTTGTACTGCACGCAAAGGATCAGGGAGCAGAAAGTAAGCCTCGGAGCCCCAGAAAGAGGCTGTCAGCCCCAGAAAGAGGCTAGTGGGTGTTGCAGGATCAGGGAAGTAAAGGGAGGTGAGGGCGGGGCCAGGTCCAGAAGCAGTGCTCCTAGGGCCCAGGGAAGGCACTAAGTTGGTCTGGGTGAAAAAGATCAGGAAGCAGTATTGGTTCCCCAGGTGTCTGGGGACCCAAGACTAGGAATGGCGCAGGGCCCAAACTAGGAGTAGAGAACAGCGGGGGAGATGGAAGGGTCAATGTGGCTTGGGGAGTCAAAGCATGGAGGGCTGCGCTGTAGACTTACCCCAAGAGGTCTGAGGATGGGCTTATGTAGATTTTTTAACTTTTACAAAAACTTTATTGAGAATTTCATACATAGATATAAGGTGTTTTGATCAAATCCATGCCCACTCCCTCCCCTCCAACATTTCCCCCTCTGAAGAGGTAACCCTAAAATCTTTTAAGGTAACCCTAAAATCTTTTTTTTGACACTTGATGAAGAGCCAATCCTTTACCCAACAGACACTGATAGGGATACTGTTTTAAATAGGCCAGTGAGAAAAGTTCTCTTCTAAAGAGGTAGGAAGTTCTCAGGAAGCTGGAAAAATATCTTTAAGAATATGTTCTGCCTAGCCAATTCCTACCTTCTATTCTTATCACACCATCCTCTGAAGTGGTTACCCAAATTGCCAATAGGGAATAGGGGTGCAGACTGCTCTGGCTTCTTCCATGCTGAACAGCGACTCAGGGTGAGGCAACTGGAGTGCCCCTTCAGTGGGTCTATCTAAAAGACTCCCAAATTACATAATTCTTGTCTCTAAGGGGAAAAGAAAGTCCTTGAATCATGAATGGGAGATGTGAAGGAGAAGTAAAGGCAAGAACAATTAGCATTACAAGTTCTAGACAGGGAACTAGAAAAAAGTCAGAACGGGGCAATTTTCAAATGTTCATTATGAGAGTCCATTGGAGTTTCTGGACAAGGGCTTCCAAAAGCATCCCTCCACTGGGTTCTTCCTCATTTTTCTTTTGTCTTCCAAGGCTGGACTAGTTGGCTGGGAAGAGTGGCTGGCTAGGATCAAGAGAACAAATGATACCAAATGCTGGCGAGGATGTGGAGAAAGGAGAACGCTTGTTCATTGCTCATGGGATTGCAAACTCATGCAACCCCTATGGAAAACAGTGTGGAGAACTCTTAACCTAAAAATGAACCTATCATGTGACCCAGTTATACCACTGCTTGGCATATGCCCAAAAGACTTATCCTATTGTAGAGACACTTGTACAACCATGTTTGTTGCTGCTCTTTACACAATAGCTAAGAGATGGAAGGAACTTAAGTAGCCCTCAACTGACAAGTGGTTAACAGAAATGTGGTATATTTACACAATGGAGTTGTATTCAGCAGTAATGAAAGATGAAATAATGAAATTTGCAGATCTAGAAACTGTTATACTAAGTGAGGTAACACAGACCCAGAAAAAAAAACGACGTATGTTCCCCTTCATATGTGGCTCCTAGCACCAAATCCTTTTAAATTCCAGGTCTTTTTAATAAGATGATGCTATACAACAGTCCCTTCTGCATGAAATAACTACCATCATCACGACTTTGGCTGAGCCTGATTGCTGAACATGGTAACAATTGTCCTTGTTGACGGTTATGCTCATTCATTAAAGGAGTGCCAAGCAGGGTCACTGGACCCTCACGTGAGTATCCAGCCACTCTTCCCAGTCAACTAGTCCAGCCTTGGAAGATAAAAGAAAATGACTTTTATGTAGTTTGTATCATGTAGGGCATCAAAGGAAACCTTGTACGAGCTCCTGTCTCCTTGTCCTGCTGCTTTCATGAATGATGAGTCTTTTAGTCACTTCCTGTGTACTACCTTTTGCTGAAACTGCAGGTTTTGTTACTTCTGTTGCAGTGATAAACACCATAACCAAAAGCAACTCACGAGGAAAGAGTTTATTTTATTTTACATGTTATGGCCTATCATCCAGCGAAGCCCATGCTGGATCGCAAAGCAGGTACCTGGAGGCAGGATCTGAAACAGAAACATGGAGTAATGCTGCTTACTGGCTTGCTCCCTCTGGATTGCTCTGGTTCCTTTCATATACAGACCAGGCCTGCCTGGCTAAGGATGGGCCTGTGCACAGTAAACCGGGGTCTCCTATATCAATTTGAAATCAAGGAACTCTCCCACAGACTTGCCCACAGGCCACTGTATTGGAGACAGTTCTTCAATTGAGGGTCCTTCTGCCCAGGTGTATGCAGTTAAGAGTCAGGACTAGCCATCATGAGTTCAGTACTTGTCAACTTGACACGCACTTCACTGTTAATCCATAACCTTCTTTGTTTGTCTCTATGATCTCAAGTTAATTGCATAATATAACATAGAGTGCAACTTTAAAAATTTCACAGTCTTAGCCCGGCGTGGTGGCGCACGCCTTTAATCCCAGCACTCAGGAGGCAGAGGCAGGTGGATCTCTGTGAGTTCAAGGCCAGCCTGGTCTACATGGTGAGTTCCAGGACAGCTGGGGCTACAGGGAAACCCTGTCTCAAAAAGACCAAAAAAAAAAATTTCAGTCTTTCTATAATTCTAACCATTTAAAAGTCCAAGTTCTCGGGCTGGAGAGATGGCTCAATGGTTAAAAGCACTGGCTGCTCTGGCAGAGGACTTGGGTTTGGTTCCCAGTTCTCACATAGTGGCTAGCAACTGTCTGTAACTCCAGTTCCAGGGGATCTGATGCTTTTTTCTGACCTCTGTGGGCGCTGCACAACTCGGGTTGCACTTACAAACACCAATACACATAAAATAAAAATCTCAAAAAAGTCCAAGTTCTCTTTAAAACTCCAAAATCTCCTAATTGTACTCTTTGATAAAATTACAGTATAGTTTATACTTTCTTCTTCTCAGAGGGAAGAACCAGGGCATAGCTCAAATCAAGTCAAAGCAAAACCAAAATTCAACAGTCTAAAACAATCTCCATGTCTAATATCTATGAACTCACTCATGATCTTCCACTTCTCTGGTCTGCCACCCATAGCATACATCTTGTCTAAAGTCAGGCCAATTCTTCACCACATCTGCTGTTGTCCTTGGTAGGCATTCCAGAGTCCCGGCATTTCCAGGACTGTCGTTCCCCATAGCAACTTAGGCTGCACCTTCACCAATACCTCTCCTAGCTTCCCTTCAGGGACTCCCAACAATGCCCCACATTCTCAAGCCTCAACTTCTCTCCATGACCCATTCAATTCTGCAGCCTTCATGCCCTGAAAACCAGTACCACATGAGAGATGTTTACACAGTACCAAGTTTGCCTGCCTGTTTAACATGCTTCTTGGCTCCCTCTGTACAATAGCCTCTATGTGCTGACCCTAGGAAACATTTCCCTCAATATTTCACATCAGTGATATTCAGGCCAAGCTAGCCAGTGTCCATTCTCCCAGTAAAGCACAGAAGGTTTCACTTCTACAGGTACTTATCAAAAATCTCACACAAAGAGCCCTATAGAATCTTTGCTCCTCCCTGGATCTTCCCAAGGTAGTCTCTGTTGTCTGCTTTCCATTGAGCATTCTTATCTTCCAAGCTCCTGGACGACAACACTTTAAGCTCTGATACTGAATGGATTTTTCCAATTCAAAGTTCCAGATACTTCCACAACTTTCCCTCAAACAAGATGGTCAGATCTGTCATGGCAATACTCAACTTCCCAGGTGACAGTCAACTTCTGTTACTTTCTGTTGCTGTGATAAAACATCATCACTGCAGGAACCTATTGAAGAGTTTATTTTGGTTTATGATCCAGAAGCAGAGTCAGAGTCCATATGGTGGGGGAGCTATGGCGGTAGCTGGCCAGATCAGGAAGCCGAAAGAGCACATCTCCAACCACATACAGAAGGCAGAGAGTGGACAGGAAATGGACAGAGGCTATAAACGCAGAAAGCCTGGCCACGGTGACATTCTTACTCCTGCATGGCATCATGTCTCAAAAGTTCAACAACCTCCACAAACAGTGCTACTAACTTGCAACCAAGTGTTCAAATACATGAACCTATGGGGGACATTCCTCATACAAACCACCACATTCTACCCCTGGTGTCCAGAGGCTCATGATCATGTGACTGTTAACACAGAGCAAAAGTCCTGCTGTACTACTATAGGTGCTGTGAAATCGAATAGTTTGAGTAGTTACCAGTACTTGTAGATTATACTGCAATCGCCTATGTGAAAAGAATCAAGATGTCTTGCAGTATGTTTTAATATGTGAAGTGCTTACTTCACGTATTACTTCATCAGTAGAACTATAACTGCAGAATTTAAAGATGCTTCTAAATGTCTATTTTGGCTCTTATAATGTCCAGAATGACTCAGACAGCGTAAACAGTCCCAGAGTCATAATAAAAATATTAGTGGTAAGTAATGGTACTCATAGTGACAGCCAAAGAGAGGCTCTAGGAGAAGTCAGGTTGTTCCTTCTGCTAGGGAGGAAGAAAGTCAATTTAATGATTTCCAAATGGACAGAGCAATGAGGAGACTGTATTACTGATTATTGTATTTTAGTTGCTTTTCTCATTGCTGTGATCAAACACCTGACGAGATGCAATTCAGGGGAAGAAGGGCTTATTTTCCCTTAAAATTTAAGGGGTTTTTAAAGTATTCCCTTATAATGTTCTCTATCTTTCTGGTGTCTGTTGTGATGTTTCCCCTTTCATCTCGGATTTTGTTAATTTGGAGGGGCTCTTTCTTTGGGTTAATTGGGCTAGCGGTCTGTCAATCTTGTTTATCTTTTCAAAGAACCAGCTCTTGGATTTGTTGATTCTT
>NW_008348203.1:51363-73388 GCF_000622305.1 Nannospalax galili | reverse complement strand
CAAAGCCAGACAGGCGATACCTTCAGTCGAGTTGTCGGACAGGATAGATAAAGGCTCTTCCAGATAGTAACTCAACATACTACTGGAAAAAATGAACAGTAGACCCCAATTCTATCCAAAGGAATACTGACAATGGATTGCCATAGATGAGGAACATCTGATCCTCTTGGAACAGGGACCTCTGGCTGACTAGATTTACCAGAAGGGCAGACAGGGGGAATGGATGAGGGTGCTGACAACACAGTGGACAGTGACAGGGATGGCAGAGTATGGAGCCTCTAGTGGGAGAGGAAGGCTGTCTATCTGATGAGTTTGTAATCATGCTCAGATGCCGAGGAGCTCAGAAGGTGGGCGACTGTGACCAGTGATAGTCATGCCTATAGAGATTAGAAATGCATGTGAAAACATCTCAATGTCAATTGCTTTGGAAGGAATTCTTCTGTATGAAAAAAAAAAACAAGTATCTTCTTGAAGTCCCTCAAATTAAGGTAAAGAATAAGAACAAATCATTCTGGAAGAATGCAAAGGAAAATAGTTTTAGACACTTAAGTGATAATAGAGTTTATTCTCATAATTGTTTTAATAGCTTTTGTATAATCCTCATCGCTATTACAAGATATAAAATGTATTTATCAAATCTGTAATCATTATGCCAAAAAATCTGAATTACTGTAATATTTTGCATATTGTTAAAACTGTAACTTTAATTGTAAAAAAAAATTAAAAAAAAATTTAAAGGGGTTACTCCATCATGAGAGAAAAATCATGGCTGCTGACAGGGAAGGCATGGCTGCCAGTACACTTAGTTGGCTGGTCACATTGCATTCCTATTCCAGAAGCAGAGTAAACAAAAATAAAGAGACTGAAGGTCTGACCCTGGTGACTTACTTCCTCCCAGCTTGCTCTATCTTCTAAAAGTTCCAAACCTTTCCCAAACATCACCACCAGCTGCTGCCAAGTGTTGAAATACACGAGACTCTAGAGGACATTTCACATTTGAGGCAGATCATATAGTATGTAACTTACTGCCTTGCATAGATTTATTATCTTATGTCACATAATCTGGACTTTAGGTAGAAATATAAAGATATTTTTAGAAAAAAAAATAAAGACACTTTACCAAATCTAGAAACTTACTTCACACAACAAATACAGATAGATTGCATAGTAAAGGAAAACTGGGAGTCTGAATCCTCAAATCTACATAAAAGTCAGTGAGAACGAGGCTTTGTAAAGTGGTCTCTGATCCCTCACACACAAGCCATGGAATGCACACCTACACATACTTCATGTGCATACACATGTACAATAATAAGAAAAGTAATTTTAAAATAAAAGCATAAATGGCCAGCAAATGTAGAATCTGCTTATATACTGATCTATGGTGGTTCAAAGGTATTGAAAAATATTGAAAGATATCTAAAATTTCCTGCATTTAAAGTGGTCTGAAGAAGTGATAGAAATAGGTCGTTTATTCATAACATTCATTTCAGGGTTTACCCCCAAAAGATATATTGTTTCATATTGTTTTATCATATTGTTTTATATTCTAATTATTTAGAAGGGCAAAATTTCTGTTCCTCATTTATCTTGAGGTTTTGCATTGCTTTTGTTTACCCAGACAGGAGGATGATTAGGCAGAGGCTGAACCATGTTTGTTAATCAACTACATCCATTAAGCCTAGCCACATAGTCTACTAACTCCATAGATCCCTGTCCATATCAAGCCAAGAGCACTTGGTACTTAACAAACGGTTCCATGAGATAAGCATTATTTTGTATCTTCGTAGTGTTGGCCAAGGAGTACAACTCTAGCTCCTCACAAGAAGAGGAGGAAGAGGGAACATTTGTTGAGGTAAGATGTCTTACTTTTTATTAAGATAGAAAGGCTAATTTAATAAGTCCTTTACAATTTAGTATTATATTTGAGAATTAAGACTGACCATATACACTATAGGAATTTTGGTATTTACTTCACAAGGGGAGGAAAAGGAATTGTACCAAGTCATCCCTCCTTAATCGAAGCCAGTACACAAAATTCTAGTGTCACATTCCACAGTGATTCTCAGGAAGCTTTTCATATGACAAGTTTTCGTGCTTAGAATAAAACTTGCATGATTTTCATTAAAACATTGACAGGCACGTTATCTATGAAAACCTTGTATTTTTCTGTATCCTCTCATCTATTGTGAATGTCTAAGGTTAAGACAGTTGGAATGTTTTCCCTTCATCTATTATAGGGACACGAAGGTACAGAGACCCTTAAAAATGTTACATCAGAGTAGATAGTTGGGACACAGAGGCAACCTTTAGAAAGCACTGATCTCACCAGAGCAGGTTACTAAAATGTTGCTCTGCCATGACTCAGTGTAGCTACAGGGGAACCCTTAGGAGAAGAGAAAGAGATAGGGTTGTCTAATCTGATCTGAATCAGCAAAATGTGAAAAGTATTATTTTTTCCACATGGTACCCATCCTCAAGTGTTTTGTGGCAGCATCATGCAACAGACTCATATAGACTCTTTGACGTACCTACTCTTCCCCGTCCTGTTTCCCATTACCCCAAGGCAAGAGGAGAAACAAAGACCTGTGCAAAGAGAACTCAGTATGACCTGAGCCTAGTTAAGAGTGTTTTCTCTAACTTACAGGTACAGGCACGGAAACACAGATGCCATATGTATTCTGGACTCTCTTAGGACACATTGTAGATAAGAATTGTGCACATGCTGGTCGTCTTTTGTTTGGTGCATCACTAATTTCAGAGCAATCTGCTGGGAATGAGGAGTGAGAGTTTATCTTAAAAACAACAACTGATACTACAAGTAACAGATCATGACTATGTGTGTACAGTCCATGCATTCACCTTAGTTTGAATTAAAAAAAATTATTGAGCTTTTGTTCATTTCATACAACAGCTCTTGATCAAATTTAGACCCCCTTCTACATCCATGTCCCCCGAACCCCCACCATACGTCATATATTATCAGGAAATGTCAATATCTGTATTTTCCAAAACAAACCAGCCCAGATACCCACACCAATGTCAATTTTCTCAGAGGAAAAAATTCAGCATTTATCTTTTACTTACATTAATTATTTTGAACCTCAGCACAGCCAAGTATGATGATTTATTTCACAGCATACCTTACCACAGAGGAAGCAACCAGGACAGTGACCAGCTTTGCCGGCTAGGGAGTAAAATTATGAAATATTTTCCCAAACAAATGTTATACAAGTCAGATTCTTAAGTTATAACCTCCACTCATCACCCCACGAAGACACAGGTAGTCACTAATTCGTGTGTACCCAGAATAAGTCTGGCCTACAGAAAACAGAAACACCACCCTCATTGCCACAATGGTCAGAAACTCAAGGTAGCATGTACGTATCAGGATGCATATAATTACAGTTGTGAAGACAGAGAAAGGCCAGGTGTGCTGGGGTTTGTTAGCTCAAATGGTGGCATATCAGTCTGTCAGGCAGTAGTCTCTGGGCTTGATTCTCAACACTGCATGACCTGAGGAGTTGTCACACAGACTTGTATTCCTAGCACTCCAGAGGAGGATGCATTTGGGTCAGAATTCAAGGTCATCTTCAGTCTCGGGCATTTCCTGGCCAGTCTGGGCTGTGACATGAGACCCTGCCTGACAGTAGAACCTACCAGCACATTGGCACAACAAAAAGTAGAAAAGAAAAGACCACCTCCTTCAAATCAAATCTGTGTCCACAGTTGGAGACTCTGCATCTGAAAACATGGTCGGTGTATGTCATAATTGCATTTCCCTTTAGCATGACTGATTCCAGAAAGAACTGTGAAATGCTCTAGGCCAAGAGAAAACATTATCATGAGTCTAAAGAGCCACGCACTCTAGTGCTCATGTCGACTAGGAAACCCAGTCAACACTATGCTATGAGTCTGGTCTCAATCATTTTTTTTGTCCTTACACTTTTCAGGATGTGCTAGACTCTTTGTCTCCAAAGTACTTCTTCTTGTGGTCAGTGTCCATTTGTCTGGTGAGAGCGTAGGGAGCCAGTGCACGCAGTGGATTTGGAGAGTCAGCATGAAAGAGTATGACTGCGTGCCACTGTTTCTAAAATGCTTTGTCCCTCCAGGTGTGTCTGTGCTGTTTAGGCCTCAGCTAAGGAGATTTTGGTTAAGGGGAGCTAGGACTGTGTCTGGTTCCTGTGTGGCCTGTGCATAGAAGTTTGTAGAATAGAAACTGTGTTGGCGAGGAGTGGGCAGGTAATGTGCTCATTCAGAGCTAGTGCAACCACTGCCCTTCGCTCTTGCAGGCTATTTCCAGGCTAAACAGACAGTGCTTTTCTGAGGGGAGCTGTCACCAAAATGTGGTGTGTACAGGTAGAGGCCTTTCGATCAACTAAAACGCTGGGCCGCTTGTCCTGTCAGTTGAGGTCAGGCTTGCCCATCATTGGTCGTTTGAAACGAGGTGACTTCTGCCACCATCATGTCACAGTTGATTTGGAATGACTTGGAGGCTGAATCATCATGTGATCTCTGGCCAATGTTTTTGTCTGACCGCAAGGAATACTGAGAGAGAGGCTGCTGACAATGTGATGGTGGAGGAACCAACCAAGGCCACTCATAGATCGCACTTCTTTAGGAGGAAATGGTCCCTTGTGGTGTTAGGGATTGAAAAGTGGAATATCCATATCTGTCTTCAATTTTTTCTGTGAGATGATTCGGTCACAGAGACATGAAGATGACTAACACAGTCCCCCAGGTGAAATGTGACATGCACAGATATTGCCAGTTCTCTCTTGCTCTAGGTGATATTATATATTGGCCATAAACTTTACTACATCTTGGTTGGGTAAAACATGAAAAGCCACCGTTGTCCACTGTCCTGAGGCCCTGCAGACACATCTCAGCATCTCACCACTGCGGTGTACCCTATTCTTCTGGCATTTAGTAAACACAGAGAGCACTTTTATAGTCCTAGTGCTTTTCTTAAGGTTTAGCATTATTTCCGTTTTAGATTCGTCAGGCTGAAAGTGAACCTTGGGAGATTTCTGTGTGGCAGTGCCATGATGGAGAACTGAGCAGTTTCAGACTTCCGGGTGCCCACATGGCTGTTAAGGCGGTTTGGGTGCGGCCGTCAGGCACATTCAGTCACACTTCTATCAAATTGTCGCATCCACATGAATAGAGAGAGACCTGACCTACACTGACCATGTGCACTGCACTACGTGTGTGACCTGTGTCCTGATCTCTGATCTTCCAGGAGTGCCGTTGTGAATCAGATGAATGTACTCGGAAGTAGGTGACGAGATACAGTGTTTGAACAGAAGAATTTGTTGTTTTCCCCTGTCTTCAGGAATTCGGCTGATCAAATCCTTTCTGTTTTGAATGCATTCCAGTTTCGGCTCCGAGGATAAAGGTCCGTTTCCAAAAAAGCACGGCTCCAAAGTCGAGAGGAAGCGGTGCAGTAGTTGCCGTTGAAAAGTCCTGCAGCACTACCGAAGGTACAGTGAAAACTCAGTGATTAGTTTGTTATTGACGGCAGTCATAGGTTATACTGCATATGTGAAAGATGTTTTGTAGTATTTTTTAATGTCTGAAACGCTGGTTTCCCTAGTTCATCACTAGAAGTATGAACAAAGAGCATAAAAAGGCATTCAGACATCTGCTTTGGTTCTCACTGAATGATCTGAAACAATGTGAAGCTGAGGTCGTTCTTGTGTGAGGCAGCGTGGCTTCACCTGTAACAGACACCAATGTGAGTCACCATCTCCACTGACTGCCATCCAGAAATCAGTGATGCAGACATCTTCAACACTAAGGACGACTTGGCCAGTGTTCTCTCTCTCGGTAGTGAAGAGGTAGCAGCATTCTTGGTCTGAGCCAATGAGCGAGTGTATGAAAAGTCACATTATTCCTTCTGCTTGGGAGACAGAGGAGGAGAGAGAGTCATATGGTGCTAAAAAGTGGGCAGAAGCAGCGAAGAGACTGTATTGCTGAATCATATTCTTAGTTGCTTTTCTCACTGCCATGACCAAATGACTGGGAAGAAGTGATTTAACAAAGGGTTCATTCTGGCTCACAGTTCAAGGGGATCATCCCATCGTGGTGGAGAAGACATGGCAGCTAGCATGGAAATTGTGGCATCACGTTCAGGGGTCCCAGTGGTCAGGGGGGAATCCACACGCAGGAAATGCATAATAAGTGCTAGTGGGGCTAGGCTCCCAGTATTGGAGATCTGAAAACAGTGACTCACTTCCTCCAGGGAGCTTCACCTCCCAATGATCCTAACCCTTCCCTAACAGGACCACCAGCTGGGGAACAAGCTTCATGAAATCTCCAGTCACATAATGTGGACTGTAGGTCGATCGGCAGGGATAATCTTTCACTCTGTGTCTTGATCATCCTTCCATGAAGGAAGATAATGTAAAGCAATGACCAGGTCTTCTTGCCAGAAGTTTAATTTGTTACCATCTAGGTTATCAAATAAAATCCATTTTCCTGTGTCCTTGTGTTCCCCCTGTTTTCATTATTGTTTATCTTAGCCATTTCCTGTGTGCTTATCTTTTGCTGAAACCACACATATGACATGGGGAATCCATTTTGACAACAGGGAAATCAGACAGAATAATCAAATAGCCCATCAACAGAATCTCGTCGAAGCTGAAAATTATTTTGTGTGGCTAAGGGCATAAAATTACAGTGGGTCCGGGCATGGTGGTGCACGCCTTTAATCCCAGGACTGGGGAGGCAGATGCAGGCGGATCTCTGTGAGTTCAAGGCCAGCCTGGTCTATATAGTAATGTTCAGGACAGCTTGGAGTACAGAGAGACCTTGTCTCAAAAAGACAAAAAAAACAAAAAAACAAGAACAAAAACGGAACAGGTCATTTCTTGAACAGCAAAAAAGGCTTTCACCAAAGTCCAATTGTTACAATCCCTCTTCATACCCTTTTTCAGAGTTGTTTCAATAACTCAGTCTGTATAGTGTTGGCCTTGAAAGCACAAGGCCTTCTCACAATTCAGCCAATGGCTAAGTGGAGACACCCTCAGATTTCTGAGGAATCTATAATGTTTGTTGGTTGGCTTTCCAGGCATAACAATGCTGTACATTTTAATAGATAATGTTAATTGAGCCAGTGTTCTGGGGTTCATGTCATTCCAAAAGCATCTATCAACTTTGGTCAGGCAGTTGGAACATTCTGGAGAACAATGCTTCCCTTACTTTGATAGTGGACACTGAGTATATACTCAGGTCATCACTGGAATTATTTTTAATTTTTTATCTGACTGTGTCCATCCTGAGTCGGAGTAAAATCAAAAGTAATTTTTGAAGGATAAGCAGGGATATGTCCCAGAATAGCAATTGCTTTAGGGCTTGGAATCCAGGGCTTTTATGAGTATGTGAAGCCTGTTGAACTGCAAGGTCTACGTGCATTCTGAGCCATAACTAAACTTCCTGAGCCTTTATACCATATGACTTATGATCACTAAAACACCCAGCAGCAGCACAAAGATGGTCCTCTTCACTCACGATACACATTTTCTGGGCGGAGTCAAAGAGTCATAGTGAGAAATGGACTGAATGTGCGATCAGATGTGTGACCTCCAATTCTGAGCCCCTAAAATGTTGACCTGTTATTGTAATTAGGCTGTAGGTCTCTTAACCATGGTCCACCTTCTGTATAAACTTCTAAATCTTGAAGCCTACCGAAACCCATGTGATGCGGAGGTTTCTGCTAGTACTTTTAAAATAAAATCAAATCTGGTTAATGACTGCAGAATCTGTATCCATTCATCTATGGTGGTTAAAAGAGTTTTCACAGAAAACTGAATCAGTGATAGAAATCTGTCATTTAGTGATTATCTAATCAGAGTTGGATTATTTCCATAATTTGGAGGTATAAAGAGCAGTTATTATTATACTGGCTCTCTTTTGTAAAAAGCATGGCGACGTCTTGCATTTTTTAAAAAATTTTATTTATTATTTTTATTTTATGTATAAGCATGTATTGCCTGCATGTAAGTCCACCCGTGTCGTGCAATGCCCACAGAGGTCAGAAGAGGCTGTCAGATCCCCTGGGACTGGAGTTACAGACAGTTGTTAGCTGCCATGTGGGTGCTGGGATTCAAATAGATGAAAAATATTAAATTACTTACCTCATCAATAGAACTATAACCATAGAATTTAAAATGCCTCTGAATGTCCATTTTGGTTCTCCTTGAATGGTATCATCCAGAGGAACCCTGAGTTGTTCTCACGTGAGGTGTTGTGTCTTCACCTGCTATAGGCACCAACGTGTGCGAGAGTCACTTTCTCTTCTGACTTTCTTCCAGATATGGATGAAACAGATGAACAGAACACTCAAAGTGACAGTAGGGTGCAAGATGACTTGGCCAGCATAGAGAGTTTGGAAAGTGTTGAAGCCATTGGTAGGTAATGGTATTCCTGGTCATATTCAGTGGGAGAGCATCCAGAAGCAATGAGATTACACCTTCTGCCTGGGAGGCACAGGGAGTTGAAAAGTTAATTTAACAGATTTCCAAATGGGCAGAAGCAATTAAGAGATGATCACTGAAGCATATTACTTAGGTCCTGGTATAGATTGACCATTATGTAACATTGACCGTGTTACATAATGTGGAGTCTTAAGTATAAATACAACTACTTTGACGTCATTTCTTGCTTATGCCCCTCACCCAGGAGCTGCTTGCAGGGGAACCAGGCAAGAGAGGTTAGAGGACTGCCTGTCCATCTGGGAGTCTGACCTAGTGATTGAGGAGGGGTCCGGACATACAGCCCAGTTTTAGCACCCTTTTCCAGCATGCCTGCTTGAGTGCCCAAGACACAGAGGGTGGGGTTGGGAGTTCCCCAATCTACTGCCCATGTTCATAGGGCTCAAATGCCTGGATACTTGCGTACCACCTCTTCTGGAACCTTTCTGGCCTTAGCCTTACATATATCCAACCCTCACACTCCTGCCCCTGTATCCTCCTGTCATCTTGCCATGTCTGTCTGTGGCCTCTGTTTTCTGAGCTCTCTGGGACCTGTGTGCATCAGCCGTCCTTGGGCTAGTTCAGGACTGTCTCCTCTGGTCTTGGGGCACTAGTTCATAATCAAGGAGTCCGTTTCCCTCAAGTCCTTCCCAGGAGCCCCTGCAGCAGTGTCATAGCCTTTGCTCATCACAAAGTGTGACTGCCTGATCTACATTCTCCTGTCTGCCATTTGCAAACCTAGGGGCTGCTGCTTCTCTGCAGTGTGTCCTGCAGAGACCCAGGAGCCCCCTTCCACTGACACATCCTCCGGTTACCCTTCCTCTGACAGCCTCTCACCCAAAGCCTTTTCCTTCCTCCTCCTCCTGTTGTGACATTCTAGCACTGAATCCTCTGCCAGGCAGTCCACGGAGGCTCTGGGGTTCCTTCCACTGCCACCTTGCTCCTGACCTTGCATACATGCTCTCGTTGCCCACAGGACCTGGCCTAAATCTCTCTTGTGTGCTTTTCAGCTCCAGTACGAAGTGTTCCATTGCTAGGTCTCCCTCTATTCACTAATCATCTCCCTTCCCTATGAATTATGGCTCTACTCCCTCACAAAGCTGCTCACACACACTAGAGCCCACTGATGACAGGACAGACATGAAAACTTCTTAGCAACAACATTCCTAGAAAGACAGACATTTAAGACTTAGGTCATCTGGTTCAGTCCTTGTACTCGGGGGCAGAGGTGAAGGCCTTCTGGTGACCTGCTCAGGCAGGAGAGCTGCACAGAGAGGACCTTGGTGTCCTAGAGGGGTCATCCCCAGTGTGAGATGGGATTCAGAAAAAAACAAAACCAGGGGAAAATTTTCCCCAAAACGTGGGGATAGACAGCAGGGAAGGAGGGGAAGAATCCTCTAGGATGCCAGCATGGTCCTTCCAGGGAACACTCAACACAGAACATCTGTGCCGAAGAAAGACCTTGTTGGGCCTCCACGTCGTGCATGGATGGACAAAAAGGGCAGCAAAATGTGATCATCAGTGCCATCCTCAAAAGCCTGGGTGTGGCACTGGCATTCCTGGAATGCCAACCCTTGCCCTTACCCTACCCTTACCTTACTCTTACCACTACCCTTACCTCCCAGAATCTCCAATTGGCACCACCTGAGAGATTCACTTTCCAGAGCCACAGAAATCTTTCTGTGATGCTCTCTGTGCCTCTGTGGCCCATTCTTCACCACAGAAGCTGTGTGAGTGGCTTGGACAGTTGGGTTATGGGCCCAGGCCACATGTTGGGATCAGCAGCATGCAGGGACTACTGGCCGATCTGACACCTCAGCTGCAGTGGTTGGTTTGCACATAGTGCACCTCCCTGCATGTAGTATGGCTTGTACCATCTTTGTGCCCACCCACCTGGTGAAGGAACAGTTCTTTACAAAGCTGCCACCCGCCTCTGTGGACCACGTGCAACAAGATCATTATATAGAACTATGGCTGACAGAGTGTGCCCCGCATGGCTGCAACTCACACATGCTGAAGCTATTGGCACTGTACCAGCTGCCCAACATCGACACTGACCTTCAAGGGCTTGTGTACTCTTCCAGCTGTATGAGCATGGTGCAGCCCTGTAGCAGCTGGAGCTGTGTGAGTGACAGGTATGTGACAGGATGAGGGGAAGGTGCTGAATGATTCTAGGATCTTAAGTTTGGATAACGTGTGCTTGCCCCCCCCCAAACTCCCTGCATGCTGCCCATTGTCACCTGGACCTCCCAGTCTGTACTCCAGTCCTCATGCATGAGCTTTGCTCTAAGCTTACTTCCCACCTGCCATCTTTCCATCTTTGTGAAGCAGCCGTGGTCACCTTTACATGCCCATGGCCTGGCAGCACCCCACCTTCCTTCCCACATGAACACTGTTGCCTTTCGATGTACATTTTCTCTGGTCCCCTGGTACTTGCACACACATGTTCCCCTGAGTTGGAATATTGTTTCTAATTCTCTTTTCCTCCACAAATGATGCTTTGGGCCAGCTGGCTCTCCAGTTACACTCTTTCCCTCTTGTTTTCAAATATCTTATTATATAACACAGACCAGCTTCAAACTCATAATGCTCCTGCCTCTCTAGTACCAGATTGTAGGCAGATGACACCACACTCAGCTTTAGAGCTTGTTTTTTTAATGTCCTAGAGGACACACAAATCTTCAGTGTAATGTGGTAGGGATACTCAAGCTTCTTTGGCCATTACAGAGAACAGTGGTATGGCCTTTTCTGCATTGGTGAACTGGCTTTGGAACCCTTGGCTCTTTCTGAAGCATCTGCTGTCTGCTGCCCCATGTTCCTACCACCAAATCTCTGCCCAGCCATTTCCCAGAACATTTCCTTGAACATTCATGGAACTGGCTGACCCACTTTCCTGATCAAAGCTTTCATTTGGGTGGAGCTGAAATGCCAGTGCTAGTATTCTACTGGGTGTGGGTGGTGCCAGGGCCATTCAGGCTTCCAGGCAGTTCCCTCCCTACCCATTTTCCCTGTCTGGGGTCCAGAGAGGGTCAGGTCCCTTTCCCTGGGCTGCCTGTTTCTTAGGAGTCTGAATCTGGTAGTTTTAGCCCAGCAACTTGCTGCTGGCTCATCCCCATTCCTTCCCTGAGCTATGAGTACCCCTAGATGGCTGGTCATCCCTCTCCTGGGTTCTTGTGCTCTCCTTGCAGTCTCCTGACCTCTCCTCATTTCCAGCACTGGTTTTGGGGCTCATCTCTACTGGGCTCTGGCTCCTGTTCTGGGGTTCTATGGCAGGAAAATGATGGCTGTCTTGTGCATAGCGGCCCCTTCTCTTTCCATGCCTGTTTATCCAGATGTATAGTGAGACTTTGGACCAAGCCAGTGCTTCCTGACCTGCGGGACTCCTTTCCTCTTGTCTTTATTCCCAACCAGACTCTCCTGAGCAGTGTCCTCATCAGATGGAATTCAGGTGTCCCTTGGGGATGAGCGTATCTTTTTGGCAATCTCCCACTGGTCTGGTCAGTGGGCACATGTAAAGAAGGGCTATCAGTGATGGCTGTGACCCTCCTGGTGCTAACTGCTGACTTGGGACAAACAGAATCACTATTGTGGGTGGCTTTGGAAACTAGGAGGTGGGAACTCGAGGTGTAGATTCTGTAGTCTATGCGTTCCTTTTCTAGGTGCCTTTAGCACTGAGGGTAGAACTGCACTCCACCAGCAGCTACCATCGTTGTAGATGAGCCAGAAAGCCAAGCCTTGGCACAGAAGTTCCCACCTTTCAAGATCAAGAAGACAGGGAGGAAGCCATAGACTTCTGGTCCAGAGAAAACCTAGACAACCAAATAGGGTGGTCACATGTTCCTTCACACAGCCCTGTTGCCAGCACCAGCCCATCTGGTCCCACCCTGAGGGTCCAGTTTCATAATTCTAGTTGGAAACTTGGATCAAAGCCTTGGCATATCTCCCTGGGGGCCACAAGGCCTCAGGACCACACCGCCTTCACCTTGGCTTCAGCTCCTATGCAGCCATAGCCATCACTTTAACATGGCTGTTAGTGCTGTTGGGGCTGCCAACCGTCTATTATTAACTACTCAGTAACTCTCCTGACACCCAGCTGTCCAGGTCCAGGAGTGGATCCTGGATTTGAGCCCAGGAGGCTGGGCCAAAAGCTCCTGAACTTTTAACTTGAAGGCTATTGTGAAAAAGGTTTCCCTCTCTAGGAAAACTGTGAACTCTGGAACCAGCAGTTCTAGCTTCGGTGCTATCTACCATATTCACGGCTGCTTGTCCACATTTACCTGTCTTGATCCCTAATTCAAAACAAGACAACACAGCCTACTTCACAATGGCTGATGTGGGTAGGAAGTCCATTGTGATTTGGTCTGCTCCCAGGCCAGAACAGCAGCTTAACCTCAGCCAGGACCTTGAATATAAGGCTAAGGTTAGAGTTTTGTTTTTCAAAGCCTCCTATGAATTAGAACCTGGTTCACTAATAGTGATACATTGAACAGTGCTTACGGCTTGCACAAATAGTTTCCCTAGTGCAGAGACACAGCTTGGGGATAGTCTGGATACCCCAAGTACCTCTGGATTGAAATAAGTAAATTCCTGAGCTGTTTTTTTTTAATAGCTGAGGAAAGGTTTATCAGAAACCAAGAAGCTTCTAGGACCCAGGAACTGGTTCTGACAGGATCAGGTCTCTGGATATCTAGTCTGAGGACCCTGGTATGTCTCAGGCTCCCAGAAGCCAGGACTGCTTTGGGGCCACCTGTCTGAAATGGTCTGAATTAAGCTGGGGTCTGTTTAACTGGGACTCCTGCCTAATGCAAGGGTTCTGATTGGCATGTAGGCCCCGTGGGCCATCTATTAAAACATTCGAGTTGTTTTTGGAACTGAGTCATAGCTTCTGTTTGAGAGGTTGTGGGTTAATATTTCATCTCTGTGGACCATACCCTTCACCAACAGTCTGTCCTCCCTGCCACCCAAAAGGTAGGTAAGGCCTCTAAGCACTCTGGTGCAGACCAGCTCTGGCCCTGTAGGCCCTCCTCTCACACCTACTAGTCAACTGCTTCCCCATCCCAAGAAAGACCTCTTTCCCAAGACTGCAGAGAGCCTTGGAGACTAGTGGTCTTTGTATTCCAGTAAGAAGTCATGACCACACTTGCATGTGTGTCTCCCAGAACTGAAGATATGCCCACCTTGATCTGGAACTGATCCCCTCCCTGTGTTGGTGACCATGCATCCCTATCAAACTTACCCAATGAAGAGACTGTAGACTTGCCCTCCAGACATTCCCGCCCCCTCCATCCCCTGACCCCATACACAGACACATTCAATTCTCATGGGAATTTTCTCAGAGGAGTGGCTGGCTTCCTGGTCACAGCTTCCCACCAACTTGTGCTGGAGCCAGTCCACCAGTGTTCCTTATGGCTGTACTGGGGCTGGCCTGAGCCCATCAATATTTCACATCTCAATCATCCTGGCCTTCAGTGGGCTAGGATTTGAAGTGGCAGCTAGCTGACTTTGTCCTTAGTACACTATGTATCTAAGGACATGTTTTTTTTTTGTTTTTTTTGATCATTGCTTTTGTATTTATTTTGAGACCGGGTCTCACAGTTCAGCCCCACATGGCCTGGAAATCACAGCAATCCTCCTGCCCCAGCCTCCCTACTGCTGAGAATAAATGCATGTACTACAACACCCAGCATTGGTTGGTGGTTCAAGAGGTCCAAGGTTGAGCAGCCACATCTAGCCTTGTTAGCAGAGTCTCAAGGTAGATCCAGGGCACTGAATGACAAGACTCAAGGCACATACATGTGCGTCTTCTGGTCTCCTTACAGAGCCACCAGTATTGGCTTATAGGGCTCTCCCCTGAAGATTTTAATCCTCTTCAAAGGCCCCACCTCTAAACACAGTGGTTTTAAGTTCTCAACCTCTCATATCTCACAAATGGGGATTAAATTTCAACCCATGAACCCTTGAGGGGCATGCTGAAACTACATCCAAAGCACAGCACTTGGCCTGCAACAGGACTAGCAACTCACACACTCTCACAGCAGGGACAACGTGGAGGGGGTGCCAGTCCTTCCTCTGCCATCATTCCCTTTTCCTGTGCTAAGCTTTCATCTTCAGCATGTTATGTTTCCACCCAGGGCCAGAGAGACACTCACATCCCATTCTTTTGATCAGCAATTTCCAAGTGTGCTTTCAAATGTAAACAGAAATAAAAATGACAAGATTTAATACTCATCTTTCACTAATAACTTTAAATATTAATGGACTGAACTCCCCAGTCAAAAGACACAGACTAGGTGGATGAATTAAGAAACAAAACCCATCTTTTTGTTGTCTGCAAGAAACTAATCTCACTTTCAAGGACAGACACTATCTCAAAGTGAAAGGATGGAAAAAAATATACCAAGCAAATGGCATTAAGAAAAAAAGCAGGTGTAGCAATTCTAATATCTGACAAAATAGACTTTAAACTAAAATTAATCAGAAGAGACAAGAGGGCTACTTCGTTTTGATCAAAGGAACAATGAATCGAGAAGATATTACAATCATGAACATATATTCACCAAACTCTGGTGCACCCAACTTCATAAAAACAATAGTACAGGACATTAAGACCCAGATTAATCCCAACTCACTAATAGTAGGGGACTTCAGTACCACACTGTCTCCATTAGATAGGCAGAGACTTAACAGAGAGACATCTGAATTAAACAAAACCATATATCAAATGGACTTAACAGATATCTACCGAGTATTCCACCCAAACACCAAAGGACATACTTTCTACTCAGCACCCCATGGAAGTTTCTCCAAAAGTGATCATATACTGGGGCACAAAACAAACCTCGATAAATACAAAAAGATTGAAATAATTCCATGCATTCTATCAGATCACAACGCAATAAAGCTTTAAATCAACACTGGAAGAAGCCCTAGTCACCACATAAACACATGGAGATTAAGCAACACACTCCTGAATGATGAGTGAGTCAAAAGAGAAATTCAGAAAGAAATAAAAGTATTCCTGGAACTAAATGAAAAGGACAATACAACACAGCAAAACCTCTGGTACATGCTGAAAGCTGTCCCTAGAGGGAGATTTACAGCTCTAAGTGCCTACATTAAAAAATAGGAAAGAACACAAATAAATGACTTAACATTGCAACTCAACATACTAGAAAAACAGCAAACGAAACCCAAACCCAGCAGACAAGAATAAATAACAAAAATCAGAAATTAATGATATTGAAACAAAGAATCAACAAATCCAAGACCTGGTTCTTTGAAAAGATAAACAAGATTGACAGACTGCTAGCCCAGTTAACCAAATGAAAGAAAGAGCACCTCCAAATCAAGAAAATCAGAGATGAAAGGGGAAACATCACAACAGACACCAGAAAGATACAGAACATTACAAGGGAATACTATAAAAACCTATATGTGACTCCTATCCTCAGGCCTCTCGGGACCACCTTAGTGCCTTTCTTGGGCACCAGGAGCACCGCTTCTGGACCTGGCCCTGCCCTCACCTCTCTCTGCTTCCCTGGACCTGCATCACCGGCTAACTCTCCTAGCCTGCACTCCTATCTTCAGGCCTCTTGGGGCAAGTCTATAGAACAGCCCTCCGCGCCGTGACTCCCCCAGCCACATTGACCCTTCCATCTCCCCCGCTGTACCCTACTAGTTTGGGCCCTGTGCCATTCCTAGTCTTAGGGCCCCAGACACCTGGGGAACCAATACTGCTTCCTGATCCTTTTCACCCAGACCAACTTACTGCCTTCCTTGGGCCCCAGGAGCACCGCTACTGGACCTAGCCCTGCCCTCACCTCCGTCTACGCTCGTCCACTGCTGCTTTGCACACTTCTTCAACCTCTGTCAAAAGCAGGGTGGAGAACCTCTCAAAAACTAAAATTAACCTACCATGTGACCCAGTTATACCACTCTTTGGCAGATACCCAAAGAACTCATCCTATTGCAGAGACGCTTGCACATCCATGTTTGTTGCTGCTCTTTTCACAACAGCTCAGAGAAGGAAGCAACCTAAGACTCCCCCCAACGACGATCTTTTCACAACAGCTCAGAGAAGGAAGCAACCTAAGACTCCCCCCAACAACGAATAGATAATGAAAATGTGGTCGGTAAGTAACATGGATTTCTACTCAGGACTACTTACCTGCAGGCAAGATGGAGTTCTAGTCAGCACTCACTCACACGCAGGCCATACACTCATACACATAAACTAAAAATGACAAATATTTTTTACAAAAAATACAGTGAAAATAAATTGGTTATGCAGAGCCAACTCTATGCTATTAAACAACCGTTAGGAAAGTATAACCAGAGATGAAAGTGACAAGTATGATTCTAGAAGAGTCCATGTGTATCACTAAAGGCCCACGTAACAAGAAACAATGCCAGACAGGAGAAACCTTCTTTGAGTTATTGGCAAGGGGTGCCCAAGAGTCTCCCAGACAGTAACCCAGCATCAAACTTGGAAAATCAACAGGAGACCCCAGTCACATCTCATGGGATGCTGGCAACTGACTGCTGCTAGATCAGGAAGAGCTGATCTTCCTAAAACAAGACTCTCTGCATAGGCCAACCGGACTCAGCAGATGGACTTGTGCTAGGGAATAGGAGGGGGCATTGACATCACAGTGGACAGTAACACTGATGACAGAGTATAGGGCTCTGATGCGGTGGGGAGGCTACCTGATATTAGAAATAGGGGCCAAGAACATTCACTGGAGGAAAGACAGCATATTCTACAAATGCTGCTTGCAAAATTGGATCGTCACCTGCAGAAGAATATAGCTAGACCCCTTTCCTTCACCTTGCACAAAAGTCAACGCAAAATGGATCAAAGACCTCCATCTGAAGCCTGAAACTTTGCAATTGTTAGAAGAACACACTGGCCATGATCTACAAGAGATAGGGGTAGGAAAGGTTTTTCTAAACTGACATTAATTGCTCATGAAATATGGTCAAAAATCAACAAATTGGACCCCATTAAAAAAAAAACCAAAAAAAGCTTCTGTTCATCAATAGAAGCAACCAAGTAAGTGAAGGGAAAACACAAAGAGTGGCAGAAAATCTTCACCAGTGACACGTAGGACAGGTTTAACACCCAGACTATGCAAAGGACTCAAAAAATTCAGGAATGAAGTAAGCAAGTAACGCCATTACAAGATGGACCAAGGAGATGAACAGAGAGTTGTCAAAAGACGTAATGAAAATGGCCAAGAAGCATCGTAAAAGGCGTTCATCCTCATTAGTAATTATGGAAAGACAAAATAAAACCACTGAGATTTCATGTGACCCCACTCAAACTGTCTAAGATCGAGAGAACAAATGATATCAGAGGTTGCCGAGGACAAGGGCAAAGGGGACCTCTCATCCAGTGCTGGTGGCATGGAAAACTTGTTCAACCCCTGTCCAAAGCAGTGTGGAGAACCCTTAAAAAAGTAAAACTAAACCTACCGTTTGACTACAACAGTTATACCACTCCTTGGCATATACCCAAAGGACTCATCCTTTTCCAGAGGCTTTTGCACATCCTTGTTTGCTGCTGCTCTTTTCACAACAGCTAAGAGAAAGAAGCAACCTAAGTTTCCTTCAAATGATGAAGAGACAATGAAAATGGGGTACACCACATGTCTGTTTCAAAAGGACATTTCATTTTCCCTTTACAGTAATTCTTCCCAGTACAGAGGTTCTACGACTAGTCATTCAAGGTTTCTAGACCTAAGAATCAAAAGAAAGACTTACCTTGAGAAAAAGAAGCACTGGACGGCTTGCATCTTCCTCCTGCAGGTGCTCCTGCTACATGAACTCTCGCTGGTGACTGGCTCCAGTCCCTGGCATGTCCTCAGGGCTTCAGGCGGCGGCCGGGGTGAAACGCCCCCACATGCGGGTGCGGAGCCTGGACAACTTCTTCGCCTAGAGGGACAAGAAGAACAAGAAGAAGAACGGGGAGCTGAGCAGCGCTGATGCTGATGCGGGCTCCAGGCTAGTGTCGGTGGAAGCTCAGGGCCTGGCGTCAGGTCGGGCTAACGCAGGACCTCCGGCGCCGAGAAATCCCCGGCCGAAGGATGGCTGCGGCGCAAGCCACGCACACACGCAAGGCCCTGATGAAGGATGAAGGTCAAAGGTTATACAAGATTGACAGGTCCTTAGCCCAGTGTACCAAAAGAAAGAATCAGCACCTCCAAATCAACAAAATCAGAGAAGAAACGGGAAACACCACAAGAGACACCAGGGGGTCCACAACATGACAAGGGAATACTTTAAAATCCTATACACTACTAAAACCTCAAGGAAATGGAAAGGCATCTAAAAGCAGGGGAATCACCAAAACTAAACCAAGAAGAGATTAACAGATTAAACGAACCCGGAACACATGAGGAACAGGAGGAAACTGAAACTCTAATACAGACCCTCCACCACAAGAGACACCAGGGGGTCCACAACATGACAAGGGAATACTTTAAAATCCTATACACTACTAAAACCTCAAGGAAATGGAAAGGCATCTAAAAGCAGGGGAATCACCAAAACTAAACCAAGAAGAGATTAACAGATTAAACGAACCCGGAACACATGAGGAACAGGAGGAAACTGAAACTCTAATACAGACCCTCCTATCTTGAAAAAAAAAAAAGCCCAGGACAAGATGGATTTAGAGCAGAATTCTATACAAAATACTGTTTAATTAATTCAAAAAGGCAGAACCTGATGGAAAACTTCCAAATTAATTCTACGAAGCCAGCATCACACTAATATCAAAACGAGGTACAGACACAGTGAGGAAAAATAATTCTAGATCCATATTTTTATTCGACATTGATGCAAAAATTCTCATCAAAATTCTCGCAAGCCACATAAAACCACATATCAGAAAGATCATCCACCATGACAAAATTGGATTCATTCAAGAGAGGCAGGGACGGTTCGATAAACGCAAGTCAACAAACATCATAAATCATATAAATGCACCCAGACAAGAACCACACGGTCATCTCAATAGCAAGTAGAGTGGGACTCTGACAAAATTCAACATGCATTTATGTGCAAAGTCCTACAGGGAATTGTATCAGAGGTAACATACCTCAACGTAATGACAGCCATATACAGTAAACCCACAGCCAAAATCATTCTAAACAGAGAAAAACTGGTAGCAATTCGCACTGAAATCAGGAACCAAACAAGGCCCTCTGCTATCTCCACTCCTTTTTACCATAGTGCTTGAAACTCGTGCAAGGCAGTAAGACAAGAGAAGGAAGTTAAAGGAGTAATCATTGGAAAACAAGACATCAAATTAGCTCCCTTCTGCAAATGATGTAATATTTCACACATGCCACAAATTCCACCGGGGACCTCTTACAAGCGATCGACAGTTTCAGTAAAGGGGAAGGTTACAAAATAACCTACAAAAGTCTACAGCCTTTCTATGTACCAGTAACAACCAATCTGAGAAAGAGTACATGGAAACACTTCCTGTCACAATAGCCTCAAATAATAAAATGAAATATCTCGGAATAAAACTGACCAAAGACATTAAAGACCTCTGCAATGACATTTTGGAATCTTTTTAAAAACGTCTCTTAGGAACACACCAGAAGGTGGAAAGACTTCCCCTGCTCATGGACTGGAAGAATGAATATTGTGAAAATGATCATCCTTCCGAAAGAAATTCTTAGATTCAATGCAATGCCTATCAAAATCCTCATGGAATTCTTCACAGAAGAGGAAAAAAACATCCTAAGATTCATACGGAAGCACAAAAGAGCTTGGATGGCCAAAGGAAACCTTGGCATTAAGAGCAATGCTGTGAGGTGCTGGACAACCATACCAGATTTTATACTATATTACAGAGCTACAGTGATAAAAACAATAGGGTACTGGCACAAAAATAGACCTAAAAAGCTTCTGTACGTCAACAGAAGCAACCAAGGAAGAAAGGAGAAAACCCACAGAGTGGCAGAAAATCTGCATTAGACCTACACCAGGTCACACACAGACAAAGTTATCAGATTAAGAGCAGATTTCCGACCAGAAAATTCAAAATTCAGAAGGGCAAGGAATAATATAAACAGTAGCATCTAACCTAGATTACGATATCCAGCGAAGAGACCCTTGTAATGAAAGAAAAAGGAAAGTTTTCTATAATAACCACAAACTGGAGAAATTCTTGTGGCAGCGTACAGAAAATATAGTAAAAGAGAGAGGGAAAGGGAGGGAGGGAAGGAGAGAGACAGAGAAGAGGGAGGGGGAATGGATGGAGAGAAAGAAATAGAAAAGAAAGAAAGAAAGGAAAGAAAGAAAAAGAAAGAAAGAAAGAAAGAAAGAAAGAAATTGCACACAGGAAAGAAGAAATTGCCCTAAAGCCGGAGAGAAGCAAATGAGGATTAGGGAAATAATAAACAACATTGACAGGAATTAATACACGCCTATCAATCATAACTCCGAATGGTAACGGCCTCAGTTCTCCAATCATGAAATACAGACTAGCACAGTGGGTCTGAAAGCAGGGCTCCCTCCCTCCCTCCCTCCATATCTCTCTCTCTCTCTCTCTCTCTCTCTCTCTCTCTCTCTCGTCTCCTTCCAGCCTCCTCCATCACATGGTCTCAATGATGCTCTTCCTCATCTTGCGTATAAAGTGACACAACCAATCAATGTTGTTCTGACATCTCTGCAACTGTGAACCAAAATAAGCCTTGCGCCTCTAAGTAATTTCTTCAGGTATTGTGACCCAGCAGCTGAAGATGACTACCACAGTCGCCCACATGAATGGACTAATGATGGGCCCCTAAAGAATTTGGGGAGTTGTAGGATGAAGGCATTCTAGAATTTCTATGAAGTGAGACATTGTAGTGTTTTATTTACTTATTTTATTAATTAATTAATTTATTTATTTAATGTGTATGAGTGTATTGTCTGGATGGTTGTAAGTGCACCCATACCATGCAAGGCCCTCTAAGATTAAAACAGGGCGTTAGATCCCCAGGAACTGGAATTATGGATGGTTGTTAGCTGTCATGTAGGTGCTGAGAATGAAACCCAGGTCCTCTGATAGAGCAGCCGGTGTTCTGAACCACTGAGCCACCTCTCTAGGCCTACCTATTGCAGTGTTCTGCCCACCAGTACTCAAGATACCCACATGTCAAGAAAATTTTGAAAAGCAGGGGTAGAACATGTAGAACGTGAAACCCTGGGCTCAATCTCCAGAACCTCAAACTATGTGCTTAGGACCAAGTTGTGTGGTTTGATTGCTGTTTTTAAGAGAGCTAGATATTATTCATATGTTCTTGCTTTAGTGAGGCCCCTCCAGTATGAAATGTGTGTATACATGAATATATGAAGCATGAAATACAATCCATAGTCCCACTAATGAGTGACAAATAATAAGAGATATCATAAAGCCAAGTGACAAAAGATATTTAAGATTTTTACCTTAAATGACAATGTACACAGTCCATAATGGCTTCTGCCTATTCAGCCCCGCCCCCCAAACTGCTGAATTATTGGTTCTGTTAATAAAAGATGAGTCCAAAGTAC
>NW_008348203.1:39919-51301 GCF_000622305.1 Nannospalax galili | reverse complement strand
AATAAAGCCACACAAATATAGTGTTTCCTGTATTGCCACTCCCTCTGCTCCCCTAATGACATCCTTTCCTTACTTTCCAGCACTCCATTTCACTGTCCTTAGAACCAAGCAGAGAAGAGAACTCTAGAGGCCCAGGATTCCCAGGCACATGGGAAGAAGCTGTAGTATCTGCCACCCTGGTTTCACCCCAGAGAGGAGAGAGAAGACAGCCAGACACAGTGGCTCACAACTTTGACCCTAGCACTTGGGACACTGAGCCAGGAAGACTGCCGACCAGTTGAAAGACAGTTTGGGATACCAGGTGAGTCACACACCAGCATACTTATTTAGACCCAATTTCAAAAATCAAGAGAGAAAACATCCCACAGGTAGCAAAGAATATCAGAAGAACTGCAACCAGACTGTGAGAGAGGGAACTTGGAAGTTAGCTTCATCCACTTCTCTGCTGTTCGTTTCTGATGACAGAATCCATTTCAAAGCATCTGGACACTGACAAGAAGAGCATTCCTTCTGGAAGCTGACGGCAAGTAACCTCCATGAGTATGAGAATGCAAAACCAGGGCTGGTCCAAGGCACAAAGCCTACAACTGAGGAAAGAGAAGAGAAGGGAAGTGAGTGCAGCCTGGCCCAGCCCAGCCAAAGGGAGGTAGGACTGAAGGAGAAGCAACTAACAGAGAACAGCCTTGGACTCCAGCACCCTCCAGAAGTTGCTCTCACTTAATTCACCCCGGCCTGCACCAGAGTCACAAAAACCCTCTTAGATCCTGTCCTTAGCATCTTGAAAGCTGCTGACAGTTCACAAATCACATCAGCCAAAATGGTTTCAGAAAAGTTGTACTGGCTCAAGCTACATGTTTCCTTCTCAAACCACAGAGAGAAACTGTACATTTAATACCTACTAATGTGATATGTTTGATTGGAAGGTAAAGGTTCACATGCAAAACATAACCAAATTTACTGTGAATAGTTGTAAGAAGGATTGATGATCTACATCCTACCCTGGTGGAAAGAACGGACTGTCAAGTTGGTCTTTCAAGCTTTCACCTGCCCACATATCAGCAGACAGCTGTTGGTCCCCTGGCATCCTCTCCATCCAATCCCATCTTCCAGTTGGAATTCTGACCTTCCTATTGGCTACTGTGAGATTGATGACATCATGCCCCTCCAAACCTACCAGTACCTGGTAGAATCTTGGTGTTTCCATGGTGTTGCCTGTAAACACATTTGGATCATCGCAAGTGACCAGTGGCCAGTTAGTGCTGTCTGATACTGGCCACCACATGCTGGCTGGGTCAGCAGCTCAGAAAACGCCCACCATTTATACAGCTCCATTGACAATGGATTACTATTAATTCTCCCCTGACCATGTCAGGTAAGAAAAGAAACTTTTAATTAATGAATGAAAACAGAAGTCAAGCCCCACTTCTCTACTTCTTCATCCATCAGAAACAATTCCTACACTTTGGAGTTTTTAAACGAATTCTTCTGAGTTGGGAGCAACTCGGCAGCAGGGCATGTGCTGGAGCCATGAGGGACCTGGGTTCGAAACCTAGAATGGAACACTAAAAAAATATTTTTTGAGCTAGGATCTCCCCGTAGCCCCAAAGGCCTGGAGCATGTTATGTAGCCCAGGCTGCCTTGATCTCACAGATACCCACCTGAACCTGCCCCTTGATTATTGGATTAAAGGTATGCACCATTATTCCCAGCCATAATACAAAAATGGCAGAAAGTTTTAAAAATATATTTTTGGTGATGGATGCTTCTGTTTTGAGTAGGCAGTTTCATACATTGATAACAAAGTTGGATTTGAGGGTAAATATAAAAAATAGACTCTTTTTCTGTGCTCTTCCTACCAGTTATTGATAATATTGAGTGAACTATCTTTCTATTAGGAATTTTATCTGCTACATGGTGGGTGATATCACAGAAATATGAACTACAAATAAGCATAATCCTGGAGGTCCTCAGCCCTCACTGCTTAACTTTTCACTGTGACCATCCTGTATTTTATTTAGTAGTTTTTGTATTCAGTTTCCCTTAAGGATGGAGTATCTGTGTTGTTGAAACTGCCCTCAAACAACTGCAATCAACCAATCCTCCTGCCCCAGCATTCTAAGTGCTCTAAAAAGGCTGCCACATGTCAACCCCGAGTTTATTGACATATGTGTCATAGCAACTCCTGCACCCCCATTACTGCACTGTGCAGCCTGTCCTGCACTTTTTTTGACAGTTTCTCCATTTCATGGACTAGTCTCACAGACAATCAAAATCGAAACAGGTGGGTTGTTATACTCATTAATAATGGCAGTGAGGGAGGCTGAGGCAGGAAGAGAATAACTTGGAGCCAACTCTGGAAAAATACCAACACTGAAGCTCAAAAATTATACATAGTTTAAAAATGTTTCTAAACACTATACCTCAGTGTGTCATGTCACTATGTAGGAAGCTCAGGCTGGTCTCAAATTCAATAATGTTCTGTGTCAGCAGCCCAAATGCTGGAATCACAGATATGACAACATGGCAGGGCCAGAATAATTTTGTTGTTATTGTTTTAAAGCACGTTGGGATTTTCTTGCTGGTCTTGTTATCAATATTCAAAAAATACAAAGAGTTGACTTTTACAATACTTCATAACGGTGACAGGCTTCAACAGTAATTCACTATGATCTGATTCTTGCTATACACCGAAATTTTTTTCACATCTAAGTTTTCTCTTTCAAGGAGCGGTATTGGGCTTCATTAATGCCTGTCTTTCAGAAGATATGATACCTACCCCCCCACATAATACCGTAATAATACTGACATAGGGTATGTCAGAGGTAAATACTGGTTGAAGTGGTTTCCTGTCTGTACATCCTTTAGATAACATCATCCTCACATAATCTAGAATGAGTCATCTCACCTCACAGGATCTAGAATATGTCAGTGTTTTCATTGTCCTCTTGCTTCCTGCAGACAATTCCCAAAATGCAGCTTTCTTAAGAAGAGCGGATGCCCTGCAGCTCTCCCTTCCTGTGGAAAGCAGCGCCACGCCCTTAGGAAGTGTGGTCAGCTTCTCCACAGTCTGCAGCCCAGCTGTGAGCTCAGGACGGCTCCTGCCCTAGGCCTCCGGCACCTCTTCGCAACCACTCATGGCTGGTGCCTATCTTTACCAACGTGCTGGCACCACCATGCTGTCTGCGCTTCCTGACAGAGTCAGATATCCACTTCGGCGGTCTCCTATACAGGTGTCCTTCAGTGGAATCTCACAGGAAGAACCGACCACAGGTCATCTATACTTGGTGACATCACTGTGACAATCACTGATCAGGACACCACAGTCTCTTCCATGTCTGTGACAGCCCAGTGTGATCAAGTTTCAGACAGGAATGTGATAGTCCCTCTGTATCCAGCACTGCCAGCCAGCCGAGCTCAAGGCTCAGCATCTCAGAGGACAGGTCAAGGACACAGCAGGTCGCTTTCCAGCCAGGAAGGCAGCCAGCCCTACTGCTACCATCCCAGTACCCCGGAACCACTTCTAGCTGGAGAACTCAGGTCCTGCCTGCAGTCCTACGGCTCCAGGTCCTACACAGGGAGCATGGCCTCTGCCCCGCAACCAGAGCTCGTCATGGTGCTAAAGGCAAATCAGCCCACGGATATCCAACCACCTGGCTGCACTTCTGCAATCTATCACCCCATGCCAGCTCAATTCCTTGCAGAAACCACTTATAATGGTGAGTACAGACAGCTGGAAGGGAACAGAGTGAGACCAGTGCTCAAAGGAGACTGGGTTCTACAGCAGAGGAATGGAGAGTCCACAGAGAGGTAGAATGAGTCCTGATAGTTTAACATGCTCGGCCTCATCACATCAGTTTTAGATACTAAAGTAAGATGGGAACTCAGAACACTGTAAGGCTTCATGCTGAACTTAAGACATTCCCGGCAGAACACAGAGGTCACATGTTTCACTGCCAATGCTAAGCATTCCCCATACCACAATGCTGTAGTTAATTATCACAAGGTCCACTGAATTTTGTCTATGGAAGACATTTCAAAACAGCTAATTCCCACAAATTCGCACCACAATAGAAAACCATGTGTTCACGATCTGCTCCAAAGCAATCAGGTTCAGAATCTGTCCCTGAGGTAGCATTTCTCTGTCTCTGTATTTCTCTCTCTCTCTCTGCCTTTCTCTCTGTCTCTCTCTCTTTCTAAATGAGATATGATACATAGCCTATATATCTTATATAGTCTTTTTATATGTCTTATGTGCATACATATATTTAAATTTATATGTAAATACTAGGGTAAATTATATGTTTGTCTTTCTACTCCTTAGGTATGAATCCAAGGCAAGATGATGCAGGTAACGGGTCTACTACTAAGCCAAAACCTAAGCTTAAATATCCCAAGTTATTTTGTTATGTTCACTCTTGTTTTCACTCGGAACCATTGATAGGATGAGGGACTGGGGAGATGACTTATAGGTTAAGGTATTGCCTTGTAAGTCTCCAAACATGAAAAACTCCATCCCTACTCCTAAGGCATAACCACACCCACAAACACACATGCAAAAACACGCACAAGGTCCAACACAAAGAATCTTATGAAATAAAAATAATGATAATTACAAAAAAATACAAGAAACAATGACATCATATAATCATCAGAAACCTCAGCCTCCACTGGTCTCTTTACAAAGGGTCCTGTCCATGGTCCTTAAGCAGGGTTGCTAGGACTGCCTTGCCATTGGCAGTAGACGCCTGAATTCTGTGGTATTGTGGATCGAGGGGAACCATCTCATTTAACAGCAACCGACTTCTTCCTGATTCCTTTGCAGTGATGGAGACTCCCTTCCAGGTGGAGACTTGCCTGGGAAGGCAAGCACAAAGCCAGACACTTTGTCGGAAACAGAGCCCACAACTTTACAATTCCTATCCTCAATTCTCTGAGCTAAATATACCAATTGATTTGGGGGACATGTCAATAACAACTCAATTTGACAGTCCTTCAGAGCACGTGGCATTGTCTCCAACGCCCATGCCGAAACAAACAGAGAATAAGAATTTGAATGACATTAAATCTGAAATTTCAAAGTCTCTGGATGTCTACGTGATCACAAAAGAAAAGCAAGACCACTGATGGCTTCATTTAGCAACTCCTAACATTCAGCAGTCTCCGTCCTGCTTTGATGCTGAGAGCTGGAGGCAGAAGCCTACTTCTCACAATGCCAGTTTTGGGAACAACATCCAGGGTATAGCAGACCAAGGAACATTTGAAAATGGAATTGAGTCTAGCATTGACTTTGAAGACATCACTACAATTGTGGCAGATATTCACCTTCCCCAGCTGTTAAACTCCCTGACGGATTTGAATCAATTCCAATATCCCATAAAAAGCAAAGCCAAAGACGCAACCAACATCCAAATGAATCAGGCACAGGAAGAGTCAACTGTCTTAAAGACTCCCGTTGATTATGGCAGGAAGAACAAGAATACAGACTCTCAGATGCTTGATGGAGCTCCTCAGGCCAAAGTTAAATGCCAGGACTCACCCTGCCTGGTAGAAGGCTCTGTCGCTCCCTCCCTTGGACAAGCTGAAGACAGTGCCTGGGCCAGGGAGAGGCCTCCCGAGAACACAGCCAAGCACTCTGATGACACAGCTCAGAAAGCTACATCCAATGGCCACAGCAAAGCTAAGCGGCACAGGCAAGAAAAGAACAAAATGTCTAGAGAAAACAACACAAAGACAACCAAAGAGTGTAAACAGGCAAAGACCAATGTGAAGGCGGAAGAGAAGCCAGCCATTTCCAAGAGCAAGAGGAAGAGGAATCCACCTGAGCTCAGTAAGGATTGCTTTAAAAAGCCACGTACCCACCTGGGCATGCACATGCTGGAGTCAGTGCAGGTCTTTCATGCACTGGGGAATAAAACTAATAGGAAAACAGGACTCTCTTCCTCCCGTGCTGTGGGAAACCCCGGCAGGGCCAAGGAGCTGAGGCCATGTCCAGCCGTCTCATCACAGCTGGGCATCCCACATGAGAGGAAAGGTCCTGAGAAAACCCAGGGTCCAGCCCAGAACCCAGAGAGCACTGCTGGAAAGGAGTGTCCATCTCCATCCCAGGACCAGCTGCCCCCTCCAGGGAAGGTCAAGTTAGTGCCTCTGCCTTTCTTTCCTTTGGACAAGCCTCAAGTGCGAAAAGTTCCTAGAAGACCACTCTCCCTGGCTTCACGAAAGCCTGTTGCAGCTTACTCTGCTGGGCCTCACTCCAACTCAGCTCAGCCTCCCACAGTCAATCCATCTCAACCAGCTGCTGACAGCACATCTGTAATGGGTCTGGCCAAGCCAGCTGTGAAAATTCCCACTAATAACACCACACCTGGTGTGAGGAGCCCCACCCAGTCCAGCACTATTCCTCAGTCTGCTGCTTCAAAGCCTACACTCCACAAAACATCATCTTACCCATCCCTCCAGAAGGAGCCTGTTTCTGCTCCTCTGCCCAAAGCCCCATTACCTCTAAAGCCTCAATCTCAGTATCTCCTGGAAGACTTCAGCCGCCAACCAATTCCATGGAGAAAAGTCGACATTCCTGGGCCAGCCATATCATACCCCATCACAGCAGCACAGAGGTCAGAGCGGGAAGCCATGAAGAGGCAGGCTCAATGAGAGCGTGAGAATGCTGCCAAGTACACTGCTTTGGGGAAACTGCAGTTTTTCCATCAGAGGGAAAAGGATATGGAAATTTCTCTCTATTATGGCCATGCAACGTAGGAGCTACCAAGACTGCAGGAACAAAGTGGTTCTCCACGTAGATGTGGAGAGAGATAGAGAAACATATATAGATGTATGAATAGAGATTACAGAGATAAGTAAATATAAGATATAGGTTGATGTAGTCATAAATATGTATATGTGAATAAATGTATGTAGATAAAATTTCTATAACAAATATTTTGAAGTTACTAAAATTGACTAATGAAATATAATTCAGTTATTTCACTGTTGAGTAATACAGACTTTATTTTCCTTCTAACTAAGATACTATTGAAGTTTAAAGAAATATATATATATGTATGAATTCAGGAAATATGTAAACACATAAGTAAATCTGTAGATATGTAGAGAAATACATAGATATATGTACAAAAACGGGAATAGACAACAACTTTGAATTTAGTATTTTGGAAACTTAAGAAAATTGACTGTAGAAATGTAATTAATTTGATTGGGGAGATTATTTGTTGTATCCCCATAACTTTCATGTTATTAATTTACATTTCACTAAAATGTCACATGTTAAATAAAACTCAGGAAATATTTATGTTATATATAATCAATTAATAAAATATGGTTGAATTAAAATTATTCCTGTAGACTTTAATGTTTATTGTCTCTATTATTGTTCCTGATGTGTTTCATTAAAATATCTACTGAATATTGACCACTATCCTCTCTCCTCCCTTTCCCTGACCCTCCTTTGGCACCTGTCCCCCAGCCCTTGCTGATCATTATTCTGTGGCACAACTTTGATTTTAATTAAATGAAACATATACATACACATCACCGGTATGCAAATATATTCTAGGAGCCACTCATGAGAGAAAGCACACAAGGATATTTTGTCTTTCTGACACTGGCTTAAATTGATAAACAGGGTTATGTGTAACTTTATGCATTTTCTGGCAAACAACAGAACTTCTTGGTGGTTGATAAAATTTCCACTGTGTACATACATCATATTTTCATTATCCATTCCTCTGTTGTTGGACACAATGGTTTGGGTACATACGTTACCTACATTGCTAAAATCAACACTGATGTGGAAGCATCTATAATATCCTCAGTCCTTTGGAGTGCTCTAGGTGGGTCAGGTATTAGACCTTTCTTTGCTTCTGTGACAACCCTCCATGCTGCCATCTGTAGAGACTGGGATAGTTTACATCCCCACTAGCACCGTACAAAGGTTTGCAAACTGCCCATTTCCCTGCCAGCATTTGTTTTTGTCTTTTAAAGACTCCCATTCTGCTGGAACTGATGGGATTCGTGAAGTTTTCACTCAAATACTTAAATTCCGATGAGTTTGAACATATCTATGTGGCTTTTTGCAACAATGTTACATGTTTGAGAATTAAAAATTAAAACGTGTTTCATGTTTTAATTTGCCCATTTATAAACTTGGGTTGATTTATTCCACATAGTTTTGATTTTGAGGTCATAGTATAACCTAGATATTAAAACTTAGACATAAAATAGCACGGTCTTCCCCCACTGTGTAGGTTGGGCCTTCAGGAACTGTTTCCTTTTCTGTACTGAAACTTTGATTTTCAGGAGGACCCATTTCTCAATTGCTTCTGGGATTTCTATTTTATTTATTTTATTTTCTTTCATTTTATTTTTTATTTTATTATTTTATTTTATTTTGTGTATGAGTGTTGTGCCTCTACGTATATAAGTGCACTGGTATTGTGTAATACCTGCAGGGGCCAGGAAAGGGTGTCAGGACCCCTGAAACTGGACTTATGGATGGTTTTTAGACATGATATGGGTGTTGGAAACTGGACTCAGGTCCTTTGCAAGAGCACCAAATTCTTATAATTCCTGTTTCAGATTTCTTGAGTGAATGAAGTGCTATGCAATAGCACTTTCGCTACACCTTGCACTTTTTTGACTACTTTTTCCTCTAACAGTTCCAGGGTTTCAGATTTTACATTGAGGCCTTTGCTCCATTTGAATAATAATAATAATAATAATAATAATAGACGAAAAGAATTTAGCCAGTAATAGGGGTCATTGCCTTGACAAGACTTCAGAGGATAGAAAATGCCATGGCAAAGAAAAATCCTCATACCAGGAATAGACTCCCTCTTTTGAGGCTGTTGACTAGGGGTTCCATAGACCCTTGATCAATAGTTGTCATTGCCCCTGCTCTTCGTTATCCACCAGACCTTCCCAGTAAGACCTACTGCTGAAGATAGTACTACATACATGAAACTGTAGAACAAACAAGTATCCAAGCTGGTGCTCACTTCAAAGCTTCATTGCTCCTATCTAGGAGTAGTACCTTCACAGTGCTGGAAGGTACTATGGAAGCTACCTGAAGAAAAAATTTAGCATGACACTTACCCAGCTGTGAATCCAGTAAGCTACAACAGCAACTCGCCTGGCAAGACATGCACACTGGTTTAATAGTGGCAAAAACGTGAACATTACAAGAATAACCAACTAACTTCTAATTGGATTAAAGGTCGACTTCATACAGTGAAGCCCATATCTGACACTGATATCAGCCTGAGGAACCTGAGGCTAGATGGTTCACAGGCCTGAGAGAAAGCCTAATACAACTATTCTGTTAAATGGACATTAAACTGGTTTCTAATAATTTGTTGTTATACCCATAGATTAATATATCTCTCAGCTCTCATCAAAGAAGTGCATTTATACAGCAGATGATGATTAACACAGAAACCCACACCTGGCTATGGTGTAGAGACTAAGAGCCTGTAGACTGCTTATCTCTAAATAGAACACCTATATCAAACTTCTGCCTCCCTAGGATCACGGATGATTGTTGAAGAGGGGGTGAAAAGTCTATATAAGTTACAAGAGTTCAGTGATCACAAAGACACAGGGTTTTCCAGACAGCTGTACCCGTTACTCATTATGAACTCACAGCAATGGTGACAGCATGCACAAGGTTCCTCAAGTCAGACAAAATCCCAGCAGAGATATGAGGACCTGGCTAAGAAACCCCAATGCTACCTGAGGAGCTACTGACAACCAATGACTGCTGGGAAGGAGAGATTCAGTCACATTTAAGGATGAGACCCTAAGTGTGTTGACAAGGCTCCAGTGGATGAACGAGCATTGTAGGGTATTTGGGGTCAAATATTCATATATATATTTAGAGTACAACATCTTTGTGCAGATTAGAAAGAGTGGTGAAGATTCAGGGGGGAATCTAAAGATGATCAAAACATATTATATGAAATTCACAAAGCACCGCAATGTTTAATGCCACTGAACTGTGTTACTTAGAAAACAAATTGTTATATATATATATACATATATATATGTGTGTATATATATGTACACCTTGAGAAAATCTAACTAAGAAAGTTAAAGAATTGTATGTGAAAAGGACTTTGTTAAGACTTTGAAAAAAGAAATTGAAAAGATCAGTAAAAGGACAAAAATCTCCCAAGTTCACAGATTGCTAGGATTAATACTATAATAATACTATAATTAATACTATAATAATGGCCATAATCCAAAAAATATCTACACATTCAATACAATTCCCACTAAACTTCCAATGCAATTCTTCATAGAAATTGAAAAACTGTCTAAAATGTTATATGGAAACAAAAACCTCAGGACAGCCAAAAATAATCTTAATAACAGGAGAGCTGGTGGAATCACCATATCTGACTTTAAATTGTACTACAGAGAGATGATAGTTTAAAAAATAGTCAACTGGAAAAATAATCAGACACATTTATGTACTTAGACCTACTTGAATGTTAACAAGAGGACAAACATACATGCTGGAGGAGAGATGGCATCTTCAACAAATGGTGCTGGATAAGATGGATGTAGAACGAAACTAGATCCATACTTCTCACTGCACAAACGCAACTCTATAAGGATCAAGGACCTCAACATAAGATTTGATATCCCCAATCTAAGAAAGGAGAAAGGAGGGAATACACTAGAACTTATAGGCACAGGAGAAGAATTCCTAAACAGGACCCCAATACAGAGGCATTAAGACCAACAACTGAAAAGTGGAACCACATGAAACTAAAAACATTCTGTACAGCAAAGGACACTATGATTGGACGAATAGTAAGAAATCTTTATCAGCAACATATCTGACACAGGGCTAGCATCCAGAATATACAAACACCTTGAAAAACTAAACATCCAGAAACAAAATGCAAACTTTAAAGATAGGTGCAAGGAAATACAGAGTTATCAGAATATGGAATGTAAAGGCTGTGGAATCTTTTCTTAATTTTCAACATCCTTAGTGAACAGAGAAATACAAATTAAAACTACTTGGAGATTTCATCGTATCCAAGTCAGGATAGACAAGGAATTTTTAAATTTTTTAAAAATTTAATAACCACATGATTAGAAGAAGCATTTCATTACAGCTTTAACATATTCAATAACAAACTCCAGAGCAAGAATACATCTCTTTCAAAAGTGGCTGTAAATTTTTAGGTTCACAATTGAATTAATACAGTTGTACAAAATATACTGTTTCTTACAGAAAGACTCACTGTTTTTGCTACTGAGATGTTGGTGCAAGCATCTCTAATCTGTATGCAGCTGATTATTACTAGTCATAATCGGTTGCACTTGGATCCTTGGCACCTGTCTATGTTAAAGCTGTAA
>NW_008348203.1:22411-39757 GCF_000622305.1 Nannospalax galili | reverse complement strand
TAGGTTCACAGTTGAATTAATACAGTTATACAATATTGAACTCAGCATAAGGCCTGTAAGACTGGGAAAATGAACAGCAAATCTCTATCTTATCTAAAGAAATATTGACAAATGATTGCTGCTAGATGAGGAACAGGTGACCTTCCTAAAACAAAGACCTCTAGATAGGCTGACTAGATTCACTGGATAGACAAGGAGTTGGGAACAGATGGGGGTGCTGACTGTGAGAATGCAAAACCAAGGCTGGTCCAAGACACAAAGCCTACAACAGGGGGAGGAAGAGAGAAGAGACGTGAGTCCACTCTAGATCAGCCCAAGGAAGGCAGGACTCATGGAAAAGAACTAACAGAGAATAGCCCTGACCACACCATCCCTACAAGGGGACCTCAGTAAATTTATCTGCATTTGAATCAACTAACAACACAACACCTTGATCCTGGCCTTATGGCTTTGAAAACGGCTGATGGTTCACAAATCACATTGACTGAAATGGTTTCAGAACAGCTGTACTGACTCAATCTAGATGTCTCCTTCTAATGCCACAGGAGACTACTTGTACATGTAATATGCACTAATGTGATCTATTTTGTTAGAATGTGAATGCTGGGGCTGGAAAGATGGCCCAGTAGCTAAGAACACTGGCTGTTCTTGCAGAAGACCCAGGTTTGAATCCCAGCACCT
The DNA here is from genome assembly GCF_000622305.1 of Nannospalax galili. Lineage (NCBI taxonomy): Eukaryota > Metazoa > Chordata > Mammalia > Rodentia > Spalacidae > Nannospalax > Nannospalax galili. Next base: position 39,076 of record NW_008348203.1, on the reverse strand, counting down.
ACATGGCAGCTAACTGTCCGTAACTCCAGTTCCAGGAACTCCGACAGCCTCTTCTGTCCCTTGCAGGCATTGCATGACATGAGTGCACTTACCTACATGCAGGCAATACACACATACACATAAAATAAAAGTAATATAATATTTTTAAAATAAATACATTTTTAAAAAAAGAATGTGAATGCTCACATGCAAGCCATGAACAACTTTACTATGAGCAGGTGTAAAAAGCACTGATGATCTACTTCATCAAGACTGGTGGGGTGGAAGGAGGGACTGTCATGTTGGTCTTGCCAACCTTCACCTTCCCAGATTTCAGCCATTCAGTGCAGCTGATGGTCTGCTGGCATTTTCCCCACCCAATCCCACCAAGTGCCTGAGAACCTGGCCATCTTATCGGCTACTGCTTGATTCATGACATCATTCTCCCTCCAAACCTGCCAGCACCTGGTAGAATTTTGGGGCATCCATGGATCCTCCGGTAAACGTATTTGGATCATTGCAACTGACCAGTGACCAGTAGGTGCGGTCGATTACTGGACACACGCACTAGTTGGGTCAGTGAATCAGACGACATCCAACATTTATCCTCCTCAGTTGTACAGCAGGTTACTACTAAATCTCCACTGACAATGTCAGGTAAGGAAAGAAACTTTAAAAGGTGTTATCATAAACTTTTTCCATAAATTTTGTAGAGTTTAAAGATTTTAAACAATGGAGGAAAGATCTGCACTAGAAATCTGGAAACTCAATTTCTTATTTGGCTTTGACAGTGATTGTCTGTGGCTTTGGGCAGATCATTCTCTCTCTTACAAAGTGTTTCTTGAAGAATCTGCCTCAGGAGGATAAAGACTGATAGGCTCTGGGCTCTACAGTAGGTCTAAAGTGGTGTGGGCATAGATAATAGAAGTAGGGACTCCAGGTGTTTGTTTCAATAGAGGAAAAAACTATGTGTGTAAAAATCTAGCTTGCTATACCATGATGTTTTAGGTGTAACAGTCTCCCATAAATAAGATTTCAAATTTAGAGTCATAAAAAAGAATTCACACCAGTCGTGGTGGTACACGCCTATAACTGCAGCACTTGGGAGATAGAAGGGAATCGTGTCCAAGTTCATCCTGGGCTAGAAAGTACATTCCAAGCCACCCTAGATTTTATCAGACTGTGTCTCAAACATATATACATATACATACACATATACACAACATATACATATATGTATATATTACAGAAAATGCACTACTCTCATGTGTTGGAGTATATTGTCTAAATTAAGTGAAAACTAATTAGAGAAGAGCACAGAAATTGGGCTCTAAGAAGGCAGTTATTCCAGGGGAAGTGACTTTGGGACTGTTTCCACACAGGCCAACAGGAACTGGCAGAAATAAAGTACAAAGTAAGATGGGAAAAATACAAGAATGAAAGGAAGTAAAGAATATACAGATGTTCCTAAGGAAATACTGAGGTAATTTGGAGCCGTTTGTGGCAGAGAGATGCACGTTTCAAGTTAACACACAAAGGCCCACAGTAAAACTCTCAGGGTAGGGAGAAGGCAGTAGGGTGTCTGGCAAATACACATGGTGGCATTGGGAGGTAAGCTGAGGCTGGCCCAGGCTCTTAGTAGGTCTGTAAAATCTCAGACCTCTTTGGTGGTTCAGGCCCTTTCTCTATTGAATCTGTAAACACAGATAAGGCCCAACAAATTTGAATATGAACTTTTTAAAAAACACATTCACATGTTTTTAAACACACTGAGCACAGGGGAATTTTAGGACCATTAAACCAGTCTGCAGTGTTAAAATTATTTTTTCTCAAAAGTTAAAAAAAGTTAGACATTCTTTGCTGAGCATGGTGGCTCATGTCTCTATTCCCAGCACTTGGGAGGGTGAGGCAAAAGGATCAACTTTAGTTCAAGGCTACATGATAAATTCCGGGTTAGTCTACACTACAAACTTAGACCCTGTCTGGAAAAACACAAGATTTCTTCAAAGAAACATTCTGATAAAAGTGGTTATATAGTAGGCTATAAAAATATGATTGTTGGTGTTTTATTCCGATTTCTAAAAGACATTGATTTAAAAATCCTGTCACGACCTATCATTCACCAGAAGTCAGTTTCAAAAGAACATTTTATCTTTACAATAATTTCTTCCTAAAACAGATGATACATTAATAGTCATTCAAGGTTTCTAGACCTAAGAATCAAAGGAAAGGCCTACCTTGAAAAGAATAAACACTCCACCACGTGTGTTTTCCTCCAGCAGGAGCTGCTGCTAGCTGAGCGCTCCTGGTGCCTAGTCTTGGGGCATCACGTCCTCTGGGCCTCAGGCAGCGGCATGGGCCGGACCCCGCACAGGGGCATTACCACTGTTCCCCTGGCTCAGCTCCTGGAGGGAGCTGGCCGCCCTGCATCCCTTGCCTCGGTGACACCGGAGGGGAGTGGGGCGAGGCGACACTGCACGCGGTAGCCTGAGTACACAGCCGGCCTCCACCCAGAGTCCCGAACCGGGAGAAATACTGCTGCCAATGGCCCTTCTGTCTACAGAGAGCTCACCTTGTCGGAACGAGGAAGCGGAAAGGCTGTGGCTGCCTACGGTCTCCCCGACAAGAGTGTGTGATTACACACACGCTGCACTGGTGGGCTGCAAGCTGGTTGACTCATTCAACCTCTTTGTGCATCTCTTCCTGACACCACGTTCACAGCAGCACGAAACTGAAGTGACAGGAAGGAGTACTTATACCACTGCAATTTACACAGAAACAAATGGATTTCATTCAACCATTCCCAGCACAACACGGTTTGGACCACAGGGACCAGCTCCGCCCATAGCAAAGCAGTGATGATGCCCAGTGTGGAGCAGGACCAGTGGCCCTCCTGCTCATGATTGAGGCCTCAAGGGGTTACCTTGGACCTGTCACCCATGGAAGAGGCAAACTCTGTGACCCAAGGGCTGGAAACAACTGTACCCATGCCAGCTGCAAGCACAGAGAATTTCATGGCACATGACATGGCTATCGCACTCATGAACTCACAGCAGCTGTGGTTACCTGCACAAGAGCTGCAGGAGATCAACTCAGACAAAAATCCGGTATGGGGGGGAGATGCTCTTCAGGCCCCTCCCCTTACTGAGGAGCTATTGGAAGTTGATAGCTGCTGGGGGAGAGAATATCATTCTTTTTTTTTTTTAGACTACTGCTAATTAGTAGGCTTCCATGCTCCACTGGATGTTCCCATGCCCATGCATATGTAAGCAGCACTAATTGGACTTAGTGGATTATCAAAAGAAGAGGAAGAGGAAGAGGAGCAGGAGGAGGAGGAAGACGAGGAGGAGGAGGGAGGAGGGGGATGAGGAGGGGAAGGAGGAGGAGGAGGAGCAGGAGGGGAAGATGAAATTGGAAGGGAGACGGGTTGGAGGAATACAGGGATTTGGAGGAGGAAAAAAGGGTGGATATGATCATTTTTCATTGTATACATGTGTGAAATTCTCAAGAATAAAGAAAAATATTTTAATATTTTATTATTTTTATGTGTCTGAGTGTATTGCCTTCATGTATATAAGTGCACCACTGTCGTGCAATCCCCATAGCGATCAGAAGGTGTTCGATCCCATGGAACTGGAGTTATAAACAGTTATTAGCCGCCATGTGGGTGTCAGGAATTAAACTCAGGTCTTCTCCAAGAGTAGTCAGTGATCATAACTGCAAAACCATCTCTCTAGCCCCCAAAATTTATTTTTTAATGCAGAAAATTGCAAGCCATATTTCTGTCTCCTCTGTGAGTGTCTGTTATACTTCAGGGTATGCATCTGAAACAGCCTCCACAGGATCTGGTTTGCAGCACTTACTCCCCAGCTGGGGATGTTATTTGGGAGGCTGTGGAGCCTGGAGGAGGAGGAGCCCGACTGGAAGGTGGAACCGGACTGGTGGGTCACTAAGGGGGACCATTGAAGGATATACCCATTCCTGAGTCTTGCCTGCTTCCTCTACTTCCCGTCTGCCACCATTTAAACAATCAGCTGCCTTACATTCCTGACACCCAGTGGAACCTGGTGCACAGAGCTGCTTCCTCACACTTCCCCTCCCTTGGTGGACTGAAACGCTTGGAACTCTTAGCCAAAACAGGTCTTTCTCTGCTTGTTTGTTCTGTCAAGCATTTTATAACCACAAAGAAAGGTAACTAATACATGGTTACTTCAATTAAAAAATGTTACCCAGACAAAAAGAAACTTTTAATAAAAAAGAGTATGTGTGTGTGTGTGTGTTATCCAGGCCAGATGGCTCACGCCTGTAATTCCACCTACTTAGGAGACTGAGTCTGGTGATGATGAATACAAGGTCAGAGCCTGGGATTCCAAGAGAGTTCACGGCCATCCTGGACAACTAGACCCTGTTTCATAAAAGTGCAAAGATATTTGGAGGTATAACTCATGGGTATACACGTACCTAGTATGTGCAAGGTCCTAGGTTCAATGTACAATACTGCAAAACTAAAGTCATCCACAGTAGGTTGATTAATATTAAGCCTGTGAAGTGCATGCTTAGCAGGTATATGGAATCCTTTAAGCATTCCCTTGGCAATCTTTTCCTGCATGGATATGCCCAGGCTACTAATGTCACCTTTAAAAATTGCAGATTTAGGCTCTAGAGAGATCGCTCAGCAGTTTAGAACACTGGTTGTTCTCACAGAGGACTGGGGTTCAGTTCCCAGCACCCACATGGCTGCTAACAACCACTCATAACTCTGCTTCCAGAGGATCTGACACCCTCTTCTGGCCTCGATGAGCACTGTATGCATGTGGTACACCTACATACATTCAGGTAAACATTCGTATGTAAAAAATTAATTTTTTTTTAAAACTGCAGATTGAAAGCATGAAGAAAAAACTCAAGTCCAAAGGAATGCAGTACGTCACCAAATTCACAATTTTATTACCTCCTGCCACCTCTCAAAATATCGGCTCTTTCTCTGCCCTGGAGACCAAAAATTCATCAATGCTTCCATCACCAGGGTGGGGTTGCCTCACATCTATGGGTCCACACCCATAGGAGGTCCCCAATTAAGTGGGTGAGGCAGTTAGTGGTTGTGATAGGGGCCATGGGACCGTGGGGTGGGGTAAGGGGGAGGCAGGGAAGGGGTAGGGCTTATGTCCTTCAGGACTTGACCTAATAACAAGGCCAAGACCATTGCACGGCCTGGAGTGAGGCAGGCAGAGTAAATGGGTTGCAGCAGGATAGGGGAAGGGGGAGCTGGGGTTCAGCTGGAGGCTTCATGATATAGGCAGGCCGGCAGGAAGCCAGGGCAGCCTGGGCAAGGGTGGAGGGATGGACCAGAGAGAGCAAGACAAGGGTGACAAGGCCAGTCAGGAGGCTGTGGTCTCTGAGGGACATCTGTAGCCTAGACAAGAGCGTGCATTGAGACACAGAGAAACAAAGAGGTTTCTTTGTTGTTCCTTTGCTTGCAATGCAGAGAGCCGAATCCACAGCCTTGAGCCTGACAGACAAGCACTGTACCACTGAGTGTACAGAAGACCCATTTTTAATAAAATAGGACAAAAATACTCATGTCAATTACAATCCACGTTTCTGCAACTGGTCACCTGGCCTAAGTTGGTATTTGTAACAACCTTCCTCTACTACCCATTCTGTATTTCCTCCACCATCACAATGCACCTGTGCAGGTCTTGTCTCTATCCCTGGAGGAGTGACCCATACTTTCATCCCTGAAGGGTCTCGGCCATTTGTTGTCCTGTCTGGATTGGGCTGTTGCAGTCTGCCATTGACCTTAAACACAGGACATGGTAACACCAAAAGTCACCCTAAGGAATCTCTTGCCTCCCAGATATAATCTTCATTACGTCCATTGTGGAGAACAAGTCCAATTGCCCCCTGGTAGTCTGGGTCAATCACCCCTCCTAGTACTGTTATTCCTTTCTTAGCCTGCAGACTTAAGGGCATCAGAAGCCCAAGTGTCCAGGGGGAAGTCTCAGCTTCCACTTCCAGGGAATGTTTGTCATCTCTCCTGGCAGAAGCACTCCCTCCTCTGGAACCAAACATCCAAGCCAGCAGAGTGCAAAGTCGAGGGTACAAGAAGCAAAAATTTTTCATAGTGGGTCACCAGAGGTGATAGTGAGTGGAATAATTCCAACTTCCACCCCTTGATTCCTGGACCCATGAATCCTGGCTATAGGAGAAACTGTACCACATACTGGATGCTGATTCCAAGGACACTGCCTTCTGGAGGACCCTGCCCCAGGCCTCCAGGCTATTGCCACCTAACAGGCACTGTAACTCTGTCTTTAAGAGACCATTCAATCATTCTATCAAGCCAGCTGCTTCAGGATGGTAGGGAACATGGTAAGACCGGTGGATTCCATGACCGTTGGCCCACTGTCGCACCTCTTTGGCTGTGAAGGGATTTCCCGGGTCAGAAGCCATGCTGTGTGAAATACCGTGATGGTCGATAAGGCATTCTGTAAGTCCATGGATAGTAGTTTTGGCAGAAGCATTATGTACAGGAAAGGTGAATCTGTAATCAGAATAAGTGTCTACTCCCGTAAGGACAAAGCACTGTTCCCTGCAAGATGGAAGTGGCCCAATGTAATCAACCTGACAATAGGTTGCACAGCTGGTTGCCATGAGGAAAAGTGCCATATTGGGGACTCAGTGTTGTTCTCGGCTGTTGGCAGATCTGGCAATCAGCAGCAGCTGTAGCCAGGTCTAGCCAGGTCAGCTTTCGTGAGTGGGAGATCATGCTGTCGAGCCCATTCATAAACTCCACTTCTGCCAACATAGCCACTTTGTTCATGGGCCCATTGAGCCCAAGACAGCTAAAGAAAGGGATAGCTAAAGAGAGCGGCTGACAATCCACAGAGTGGGTCATCCGTTCTACTTGATTACTGAACTCATCTTCTGCTGAAGCCACTTTTGATGAGCCTTTACATGAGACACAAGTATGTTCCCATCCTTTGCCCATTTGGAGAGCTCTATCCACATACTTCTTCCCCAAATAACTTTCTCACCAATTTTCCATTCATGCTCATCCAAGTACCTTACTATCCAGCCAAACCATTGGCTACAGCCCATGAACCAGCATACAATCGCACTTCTGGACATTTCTCCTTCCAAGCAAAATGCATGACCATGTGCACTGCATGAAGCTCTGCCCACTGTGAAGACTTTCCTTCCCCGGTGTCCTTCAGGGTTCTTCCAGAAATTGGCTGTAATGCTGCAGCTGTCCACTTCTGAGTGGTTCCTGCATAGCATCCAGAACTATCTGCAAACCAAGCCCTAGTCTTCTTTTCCTCAGTCAACCTATCATAGGGCACACCCATGAAGCCATAGGTGCATGCTTGAGAACAGGAGGCATTGGAACAGGAGTATGAACTACAGGTATTCAGGCCACTTCCTTGAGTAACTTGCTTGTGCCCTCTGGGCCTGCTCAAGTGCCATCACGTATATGCCACTTCCGTTTGATAATGGATTGTTGCTGTGCACAGCCTACTTTATGGCTTGCAGGGTCATATAACACCCAGCTCATGATGGGCATCGCCAGTCACATGGTGACTTGGAGGCCCATTGTCAACCATTCAGTTTCCACTAAGGCCCAATAGCAGGCTAAGAGCTGCCTGTCTCTCAAAGGGAAAATACTTGTCCACAGAGGAAGGCAAAGCCTTACTCCAAAATCCCAATGGCCTCTGCTGTGGTTCCCCTATGGGGGCCTGCCAGAAACTCCAGACAGCATCTTTATCTGCCACTGATACCTCAGGTCCCATCGGGGTTGCTGGATCATACGGCCCAAGAGGCAGAGCAGCTTGTACAGCAGCCTTGTCCTGTTCCAGGCCCCACTCAAAGGTAGTTGCCTTCCAAGTCATTTGATATATGGGTCACAGTAACACCCAAATGAGGAACGTGCTGTCTCCAGAATCCAAACAGGCCCACCAAGCATTGTGCTTCTTTCTTGATGGAGAAAAGGGCCAAATGCAACAACTTATTCTTCACCCTAGAAGGAATGTCTCTGCATGCTCCACACCACTGGAGTCCTAGAAATTTCACTGAGGTAGAAGGCTTGAATCTTGGTTGGATTTATTTCCCATCCTCTCATGCACATATGCTTAACCAACAAGTCCAGACTGTCTGCTACCTCCTGCGCACTGGATCCAAGCAGCATAACATCATCAATATAGTGGACCAGTGTGATATTTTGTGGAAGAGTCAGGCAATCAAGATCCCTTCGAACCAAGTTATGGCACAATGCTGGAGAGGTAATATACCCTGGAGGTAGGACAGTAAAGGTATACTGCTGGCCTTGACAGCTGAAAGCAAATTGCTTCTGGTAGTCTTTATGAACCAGTATCGAGAAGAAAGCATTTGCCAAATCAATAGCTGCATACCAGGTACCAGGAGACTTATTAGTTTGTAAAAGTATGGAAACCACATCTGGTATAGCCGCTGCAATTGGATACACTACTTGATTAAGTTTGCAATAGTCAACGGTCATTCTCCATGACCCACCTGTCTACTGCATAGGCCAAACAGGAGAGTTAAAGGGAGATGAGGAGAGATTCACCACCCTGGCATCTTTCAAATACTTGATGATAGCACTAATTTCTGCAGTCCACCCAGGGATGTGATACTGTTTTTGGTTCACTATTTTCCCTGGCAGAGGCAATTCCAGTGGTTTCCATTTGGCCTTTCCAACCATAATAGCCCTGACTCCACAGGTCAGAGAACCAATGTGGGGATTCTGCCAATACCTAAGGATATCTATTCCAAATACACATTCTGGTACTGGGGAAATAACCATAGGATGAGTTCGTGGACCCAGTCGACTCACAGTCAGTTAGACTTGAGCCAAAACTCCATTTATCACCTGACCTCCATAACCCCCTACTTTAACTGATGGGTCACAATGCTTTTTAGGGTCTCCTGGAATCAGTGTCAACTCAGAACCAGTATCTAATAGGCCACGGAAAGTCTGATTATTTCCTTGCCCCCCAATGTACAGTTACTCTAGCAAAAGGCTGCAGGTACCTCTGGGGAAGGATGGGGGAGAGGCGAACAGCATAACTCTTTGGTACTGTAACAAGGTCCGTCCTCAAGGGCACCCAGCCTTCCCTTCATTCAAGGTGTTCTGGGTCTGTAAACTGCCTCAAGTTTGGAAATTCGTTGACTGAGTGAGATTCTCTATCGCTATGATCCAATACTGACTTCCTGTCATTCGTCATAGAGCTTTTCTGCTTATACAGATCAAATAAAAATTTAGTAGGCTTCTTATGGATGTGGTCCCTGGAAACACCATGATTGATTAGCAAGTACCACAGGTCCATGTAAGTCATGCCATTGTAGGTATTGTTTTGCGTTTGCCTGCCGGTATGATAAGTACGCTCACCTTGTCTTTGGTAACTCAATACTGCCAACGGCCCCCTACTCTGAGGACCTGTTACACCTATTATATTTACTTTAATTTAGGCAATTGAGCAGCAGCATCACCAACTGTAAGATTTGGCATAAGGAGAAGAGCCAAAACGAAGCTCTTCAAACGTTCCAGTGTCTCTCTCAGTGCTTTCCATCTTATAAAATCAGTAAAAGGCACATCCTCTGGGCCCTCCCATTGTGGAGGATTTGATGTTGCACTGCAAATCCACTCCAGCATACCTATTTGCCTGAGCCTTACAATCCCTTCATCTTCATCAACACTAAGCCAAGGGATATCAGGTATCTCCAGCTCTCTTTCAGTGGGCCATCTTTTGATAAATATCTCAGCCAACCAATCAAATAAACTTTTACCACCTTTTTTAACTGCACCAGCTTCCATATTAAACCTAGAATCTCCAGTCAGGGGGCCCATGTCATTAAACTCACCCTGATCCAATTTTATGTTCCTTCCACCATTATCCCATACCCTTAAAATCCATTCCCAGACATATTCATTAGACTTCTACTTGAAAGAATTGGCAAACTCATTATTTTCTTTAGTGGTGTAGCGCACCTCCTCATGGACCACACTTTCTATCTCTCCTCTAGGGGCTGCTTAGTTTTGAGTCTGGTTATAGGTCTAGACGCAACAACAAATGGGCCCTGAGGGACATCAGCTTCTTCTTGCTGAATGGGATTAGCTTCCTCAATGGGATTCCTTGCCTCAGGCAATGGTGGGGAGGGTGGGTCTGCTGAGGGCCGGAAGATTAATTCATCAGGTGAATCAAATTCCTCAGAGTCTGAGGATTCAAATCCTCAGCCTCCTCAGGGTTCTCCCACACATCTCCATCCCATGTGTTAGGATTCCAGTCTTTCCCTACCAATGCCCTCACCTTTACTGCTGACACCCGAGGCTGGAAATCAAATTTGCATTGTAGGTCACCCAAAAGTATACTAAGGGCTCCAGCTTAATTTTCTGCAGCTTTAGTATTCTGCTGCTGGACAGAAGATTCTCATCCAGGGCACACTTGGAAACTTTTAAACTGTTGACTCGAATCTGGAGCTTGTCAATTTTATCATTAAGCTCATGGTTTATCTTCATTTTATCGGGAGACAATAGGAGTAGCCAGCCAGCATCACCATTTTTCTTATGTTTTCACAAACTGTCAAATGTTTTTTGTCTAGAGTCACTAAATTTACTCTTCACAAGAGGTGAGTCAGGAGATTCAAATGGGTCTATTTCCATAATTGTTTCAAATAGTCTACACCGCAGATTTTCAGTGCTCTCCTTACTATCTGAAGACTCTGAGTCAGAGAGCCTGCTCCAAATACCAACTAGCCCATTAAAGAAATTCATCCTTTCAATTCCGTTTCTCTAGAATCACTCCTGGTACCACAGTCTGTATTAGCCAGTGTTCTCCAAAGAAACACAACCGGCAGAATCAGTATATATGTATAGAGATTTATCAGCTTAGCTCACAGGATAGAGTCCGAGTAGTCCAACAATGGCTGCTCCACACTGGAGACGCTGAGAATCTGTAGTCGCTCAGTCCACAAAGCTGGATGTCTCAGTATTCCCAATCTGGCACTGAAGGTCTGACACATTCCAAAAGATCAGCTAGTCTTCGGTCAGCAGTAGCAAACGAACTCATCAGCAAGACAGAAGGCGAGCAGCGAGAATCCTGGCATTCTCCTCTGCCATGGTCTTTTACAAGGGCTGCCATCAGAAGCTAACACCACATTTAGGGTGTGTCATCCAGCTTCAGATGATCAGATTAAGACGATCTCTCTCATTGCAGTTAATCCCAGATCCAGTCAAGTTGACACCCAGGATTAGCCACCAAAGCAATAAATGCACTCATAGAGAAAAAATCTTTCAAAAATAGGTTTTAAAAAGAGAGACGGGATCCGATATTGAGTGGGTATGGTGACAGCGTAGGTGTAGGAGGCACTGGGTGATCAAACCACACTGGGATCTAAAACAATTAAAGACATAATTTTTCCAACAACTAAACAGCAGCGCTCATGGGCAGATTCCTGGTGGGCACTGAGAGAATACTGTGAGGGGAAGGACAGGGTTCTCTAGGATCTCTGTAAAGACAACACTCCTCTTGCACTGCTATGCCCTCCACTGCAATATTAAATGTCTGTATGTAAGTTTTCCTGAGCTGGAACTGCAGCTAAGTGGTGGACAACTTCTTCACTGTGCCTGAGGACCTGGGTTAAATCTCCAGAGCCCTAAATTATTTTTTGTGGACAAATATAGTGGGCTTGATTAGAGTTGTTAAGTAAAGAATACAAGACATTACCAACTTTGTTATTGCATTAGTGTAGGTGTTAAAATAAGAACAATCCATAACTACATGCACAGCCATAGAATAGTCTGCAGTCTAGACACTCACCAATGAGAAATATGGTATGAAAGAAAATGAAAGAGAGATTTAATTGTTTCCTGTATGTTTTTGAAATTATAAGCAGTTTCTAGGCTAGATAGCAGAAGCAAAATCTCAAAATGGGTGCTGTCTTATTCAAACATGAAAAAAAAATCCCGCATTGTATTACTGCCTCAATCCAAACACCCCATGCTCCCCTAATGTTTTCTTTCCCTTACATCCCATGCTCCATTTCACCACCCTTAGAACCAAGCAGAGCAGAGAATGCTAGAGGCCCAGGATTCCATGAAGGCTGCTGCACAGCGGAGGAAGCTGGAGTAGCTGCCACACTGGTTTCATTCCAGAAAAAGAGAAGGCAGGCACACATAGTGGCTCACAACTTTGACTCCAGCATTGTGGAGACTAAGAGAGGCAGAAGTGCAGATTTAGAAACCTAGTGAGTCTTAGGCCAGCATGAACAAAGACTTAGACTCAATGAAAAAAAAAGTGAGAAAATATCAGAAGTAGCAAAGAATGGCAGAAGAACTGACACCAAATCTGAATGAGGGGAAGTTAACAGTCAGCTGCATCCTCTTCTCTCTGGTAGTTGTTTCTAATGCCAGAATTCATTTTCAAAGCATCCAGACAGTGGATAGAAGAGAAAAAGAGTTCTTGAAGTTGGACAGCAGGTTTACATCTATGAACATAAGATTGAGGAACCAAGATTGGTAAAAGACACAAATCTTATACCAGAGAAAAAGGAGAGATGAGTCCAGCTTGGCCAAGCCCAGCCCAAGGAAGGGAGGGCTCACAGAAAAGGAATGGAGAAGAGCCATACACCACATGATCCCATACAAAGTACCCTCAGCTCGATACAATGGAAGTTTTGATCCTGTCCTTAGGGTCTTGATATTGCTGAGAGTACACAAATCAGTTCAACTGAAATTGTGTAAGAACAGTCGTACTGGTTCTGTCTTGAGGTCTCCTTTCTGCCTCCACAGTAGACTAACTGAACATTTAATATGTAGAAATGTTATATACTCTATTAGAATGTGAGGTTTCACATGCAAACCATTAACTACTTTACTACGAACAGCTATAAGAACCATTGATGATCTTCTACATCAGAGTCTGGTAGGCAAGGGAGGGAGAGACAGCCATGTAGGTCTTGCCAACTTCAACTGCCCAGATTTCAGCCATTCAGTGCAGCTGTTGGTCTGCTGGCATTCTGCCCACCAATCCCATCATGTGCCTCAGAATCTGGCTATCCTATTGGCTACTGCCAGATTGATGATATCATTCTCCCCCCAAACCTACCACCAGCACCTGATAGAATCTTGGGGTTTCCACGGAGCTTCCTGTAAACAAGTTTGGATCACTATAACTGACCAGTGACCAGTAGACACTGTCTGATACTGGACACACACGCTGCTTGCATCAGCGACACAGACAACACACAACATTTATCCTCCGCAGTTGGACAGTGGTTTATTATTGTCTTTGCTGACAATGTCAGGAAAGAAACAAAACTTTAAAAGGTTTTCATTACATTTTCCCATAAACTTTAAAAGACATTTAAAGAACAACACAGAAAAGCAACGAACTAGAAATCTAAAGACCCAATTTCTCATTTGGCTTTGATAGTCACTGTCTGTGACCTTGTGAAGATCTTTCATTCTCTCACAAAGTGTTTTTTATCTCTCTCAGGAAGATAACAGACTGATAGGTTCTGGTATCTGTGCTTTTGGGGATAAAGACATGTGTGCACAGATAATATGAACTTCTTGAGACAGTTTATTTCAATACAAACACAGCACAAAAAAAGACATGCAGAAATCTAACATGATATACCACGATGATTAATCTACACTGTCCACCTGAAATAAGGTTCCTACACTGCTGCTTCAGTTTTCCGTCATACAAAAGTATTCACACCAGTCTCGGGGATATGTGCCTATAACCATAAAACGTGGAAGGTGAAGACAAGGTGATCACGTGTTCTAGGCCACCCATGCTATAGGAGACGGTGTCTCTAACACACACACACAAACATACACACACACACATACACACACACACATACACACACACACACACACATTACAGACAATGAGCTAATCTCATGTTTCGGCGTATACTCCCTACATTAAAAGGAAAAAAAAACAATTACAGAGAGATAAATAGGGAACTGAGCTCTAAGAAGGCAGTGATTCCAGGGAAAGAGTTTGACGCTGTTTCCACACAGGCCAACAGGAACTGGAGGGGTAAAGAAAACTTAAAATAAGGTAGGAAAAATAGAAGAGTTCAAGAAACAAATATACAGACGTTCCTAAGTTAAAATAGAGGTAACTTGGACCCCAGCATTGCAGAGAGAAACACATTTCAAATTACTACACAAAAATGGAAAAGGAAACCCTCTTAGAGGGGAGGGCAAAGGTGGTAGGATTTCTAGAAAACCCACATGGAGGCTTTGGGAAGTAAATGGACGCTGGCATAGATAGGCCACCAACTTCTCAGATACCTTTGGCAGTTCAGGATTTTTCTCTGTTGAATCTATGAACACAGACAATGTCCAACAGATGTGAATATGAAATTTTCAAGAAGTTAGACATTCTTAGCCGACTGTGATGGCTCCTGTTTCCAATCCCAGCAAGTGGGAGGACAAGACAAGATGACCAACTTTACTTCAAGTCGATCCTGGGCTATCTAATGAGCATACTGACTTTCAGGACACTCTACGGTACAAAATTAGACCCTGTCTGGAAAAAACATTAAGTTTTCTTCCAACAAAATCTCTGATAAAAGCAGTTGTAGAGTGTGCTGAAAAAAGATGACTGTGTTTAATTTCATTCTTATTTCTAAAATTGACAAAATTAAGACGCAAACGTACAAGTATGGAGACCTTGCTCATATGAATCTACAGCAATCATGTCAGCATGCCCAAGACCTACGCAAACTCATGTAGTCAAAAACTGGTGTAGAATTGGGGTAATGACCAGCAGACCACAACTGTAGCTAAGGAACTATTTGCAGTTGATTACTGCTGGATGAAGGAGAGCTGATCCTCTTTAAAGGAGGGACTCTAGATAGGCTGCCTAGATGCCAGTGGAAGAACTTTCACTGAGGGACATCTGGGCACAATAACATGTCTCATTAACATAAATGAGAAAACGCGTGAAATACACTCGGGGTTGGAAGAATATTGGAGAGTGTGGATGGGGAGGGTGGTTTAAACATGGTAAAGATTTTTTATGAAATACACAAAATTCAGCTTAATAATACTATTGAGAATGTCATACATGCATGTAAGATATTCTGTTCAAATCCATGGCCCCACTACCCACTTCAACACTTCTCAAATCTCCCCATCAATTTTTTCTGACAACTTCTAATACTCTTTCTTTTCTTTTCTTTCTCTTTCTTTCTTTCTTTCTTTCTTTTTTTCTTTCTTTCTTTCTATCTTTCTCTTTCTCTCTTTCTTCTATCCTTCTTTCCTTCCTTCCTTCCTTTCTTCCTTCCTTAATTTCTTTCTTTCTTTCTTTCTTTCTTTCTTTCTTTCTTTCTTTCTTTCTTTCTTTCTTTCTTTTTCTTTCCTTTTTAAATAGGGCTTTTTGCTACTCTAACATTCCCCCCTCTGAAAAGGTAACCCTAAAATATTTTAGGGATCAGATCAGAGATTCCAATTACTTTTGGTATTTTTGTTCTTTGGAGTGGAGTATGTTGCAAAGAGACCCAAGGACATTTTGACTGTTAGGCAAGAAACTGGCTATTTTCTTTGGGGGTCATTTTTACCCTAACTGCCTAGGCAGATCCTACATCCTATTCTTACCACACCACCCTCTGAAGAGGTTATCCAAATTGCTGATAGAGAATCGGGATGCAGACCGCTCTGTCTTCTTCCATGATAAACAGGGATGCAGGGTGAGGTAATTGGGGTACCCCTCCAGTAGGTCTCTCTAAAAGACACTCAAATTTCATAACTCTTATCAGTAGGAAGAAAACAAAGTCCTTGACTGATGAATGTGCGATGTGAAGGAGAAGCAAAGGCAAGAGCAGTTAGCATTACAATTTCTAGACAGGGAACCAGAAAAAAGTCAGAACGGGGCAAATTTCAAATGTTCATATCAGAGTCCACTGGATTTCTTGACAAGAGCTTTCAAAAGCATCCCTCTTTTGGGTTCCTCATTTTTCTTTTGTCTGCCAAAGGTAGACTCGAGAATGAGGGACTCAGGATTTGTTTTCAGGCACTTTGATAGCTGTTGGAGTGTCTAGAATGAGTATCAGTTCCCTCGCAAAGGGTTCTAGATAGGGGGAGAAAACAAACTAAGCCGTGGGTTTGTTGTATATAGCTGTAGGTTGAGGTATGTTCAGTCTGTTCCAAATCACTTTAGAACTTTTTTTCCACTTTAGAACAGTTATCATGAAAGCATATTGAGTTTTTGAGAAGTCTTTTCTGCATGTATTGAGATGACGATGTGGTTTTTGTCTTTGAGTCCATTTAAATGACTAATGACATTATCGACTTGCGTATATTAAAACGTCATTGCATCCCTGCAATAAGCCTACTCGATCATGGTAAATGATCTTTTTAAAGTGCATCTGAATGTACTTTGTAAGTACTTTACTGAGAATTTCTGCATGTATGTTCATTAAGTATATGTGTCTATAGCTTTCTTTTATGTTTGTGTCTACTTGGTTTGGATTTTAAAGTGATGCTGCCTTCATAGAAGGAATTTGGGACTTCTCTATCTGTTTCTATCACTTGGAATAATTTAAGTAGTATTGGTGGGTGGTCTTCTTTAAATGTCTGGTAGAATTCTGCTGTTAATCCATCTGGGTCTGGGCTTTTTTTAGTTGGCAGTCTTTGTATTACTGGTTCAAT
>NW_008348203.1:13038-19503 GCF_000622305.1 Nannospalax galili | reverse complement strand
CTCTGGGTGTGGGCGAAAAAGACCTACCTTAAAAAAAATAAATACTAAGGTCAGGAGAGATGGTTCATTGGTTAAAAACAATGGGAGCTAACAACCATCTCTAGAGGCATTGCAAGACACTGGAACACTTACGTACATGAATGCAAAACACGCGTAAACATAAAAGAAAATAAATCAAAAAAGAATTTTTAAAATGAAACCACTCAAGGCCCATTCCACTACTTAGACATTTATCTGACACAGTTCCTACAGTCCATTGTGGGCAACTCTGGGCATAGGGGAAGCTCAGTGGAAGAATGGGTGCTGATCACAAGCAAACACCTGAATTCAACATGAGGTACCAAAACTAACCAAAAAAAAATGAGAAAACTTTTAAATAGTGTTCTGATTCCAATCTTAGGATCAGGGATAAGATGAAAATGTCCAGAATGTGGAAAATGGTGATAAGCCAGGTTTCAAGGATCAATATAAACATACTAGAATAGCAGGTTGTAGTGCTACATCCTTTAATCCCAGTACTGAAGAGGAAGAGACAGGAGGATCTCTGTGAGCATAGGCCAGCCTGTTCTACACAGCCAGCCAGGGAGACATACTGAGAAGTTATCTCCAAAACCAAAAGAAACACCAATAAAAATGAGAATATCTTGGAAGGGTTCCTTATACCTCTCATGGAGATATGGTATCAGAACTTTCCTTCAAACAAAATTACTGTCTGCCACATAGTGGGTGACATCACAAAAATACAACTGAGGACAATACCACAGGTCCTCGGTACTCACTGTGTCACTCCTCATGGTGACCATCTGTGTTTCATTTTGTCTGTACTTTCACTGAGGACAGGGTCTCCATATGGCCCAAGATGGTCTCATACAGCTGCAGTCACTCAATCCTCCAGCCTCAGCACTCCAAGTTTTGTGAAACACCTGACATCATTCCAGTTTCTGGAAATAAGTGTCCAAACACATGATGGCTACTCCTCCTCCCACGTTATTGCATTTTCCTGCCTGTTCTGCACCTTCTACTGACAGTTTCTTGGTCGGAATGAACTGACCTCACATACATTCAAAATCAAGCCAAGGAGGCTGACATGGGTTCTGAATACCAGCTATGAGGGAGGATGACACTGGTCGATTACAGGTTGGAACCGGCCTGGACACATTACCAATACTCTACCTCAAAAACTATGTGTGTGTGTGTTTGTGTGTCTCTGTCTGTGTGTGTCTGTGTGTCTGTGTGTGTCTATGTGTGTGTGTGTCTGTCTGTCTGTCTGTCTGTGTCTGTGTGTGTCTGTGTCTGTGTGTGAGTTTGTATGTGTGTGGTCCCTTTGGTATTTCGAAATAGGTGTTCAGTATGATGCCTTGGTGATGAATATTTTTTTTCTTAATTTTTCTTAACAGAGTGTTAACCACAGTTCAGTGTGTTCTAAAACTCACTATGTAGCCAAGGCTAATCGCAAACTCAGTACAGTTCTGCAGCAATATGCCCTGTATTGGCAACACAGATACGAGCTACTGTCTGGATAGAAATAATCTACTTTGGATCTAGAAAGGACTTGGAGTTCCTTTGGGCACTGTTGTTTTTGTTGGAAATAACACAATAACCACAAAAATAGAAAATTTTCAACTTTACAACTCTTCATTAATGACATCAGAGCAATAAAAAAATTACTGTGATTTTAAACTTGGTACAGTCCAAATATTCTTCACATTTAAGGGTTCTCTTTAATGAAGTCGTGCTGGCTTTCATTAATGCCTAACTATCAGAAGGTAGGACATTTGACTAAAAATAATAATAAAGACTTAGAGTATGTTAGGCAACACTGGTCCCAGCTTCTTCCTCTCTGTACAACCTTGAGATACGACTGTCCCACATAATCTCAAATGTGCCATCTCACCCATGTTTTCATTGTCTTGCTTCTTCAGACAATTTCCAAAATGCAGTTGTCCTTGGGACAGCAGATGCCCTGCAGCTCTCCCGTCCTGTGCTGAGCAGTGCCACGGCATTAGCAGGAAGTGTGTGCAGCTTCCCCACAGTCTGCAACCCAGCTGTGAGCTCAGCATGGCTCCTGCCCTCAGCCTCCAGCAGCTCTACGCAGGCCCTCATGGCTGGTGCCTATCTTTACCAACACGCTGGCAACACTATGCTGTCTGTGCTTCCCCACCAGAGCCAGATCTCCACGTTGGCAGTCTCCTATCCAGGTGTCTTTCAGTGGGATCTCACAGGAAGCATCAACTGCAGGTAATCTGCACTCCGCGAATTCCCAGGGATAATCACAGAGAAGTACATTACAGTTCCTTCCATGTCTGAGACACCCCTGTGTGATCAAGTTTCAGACAGGAATACCACAGTCCTTCTGTATCCAGCATTGTCTGTCAGCCTTGTTTGGGGCTCAGCATATCAGGAAATAAGTCAAGGACACAGCAAGTCACTTTCCTACCAGGAAGGAAGCCAGCTTGATCCATACCACCACAGCACCCAGGGACCTCTGCTACCTGGAAAACTTGGGCCCTGCCTGCAGTCCTACGGCTCCATGTCCTACACAGGGAGTAGGGAATCTGCCCAACAACCAGGGACAGTCATGGTGCTAAAGGTGATTCAGCCCACAGATGTCCAACCACCTGTCTGCACCTCTACAAACTACCACCCAGTGCCCGCTGAGCATTCAAAGCCTCCGGAAGCATATGGGATCTCGAAAGAAAACCAAGTCCCATCGCTCCTTCCTTTAGTGACCCTTAACGTTCAGCAGCCTCTGTCCTGCTTTTATGCTGACAGCCAAAAGCGGAGGCCTGTATCGTACAACACCAGCATGGGAAAGAACAGCCTGAGTGTGGACAAGCAAGAGGCACATGAAAATCGGGTTGACTCTAGCACTGTCTTTGCTGACAAAACTACTCTGGTGCCAGATACTCACCATCCCCACCTGCTCACATCTCTTACAGGTCTGCACCAGTTCCAAGATCCCATCCTGCTTGACGGAGCTCCTCGGGGAAAAATCCAGCGCCATGGCCCAGCATGCGCAGGACGAGGAGAAGGCGCAGAAGGCGGTGCTGGGCCAGGCGATAGGCCACCTGAGAAGACAGCCAGATGCAGCTCGGGAACAGTTCAGAAACCTCCCTCCAGCAGGTCTAGCAAAACAAATGGTCCTTGGCAGGAGAAGACCAAAAGACGTAGGGAAAATAACACCAAGAAATGTGCAGAGCAAAAGCAGGCAAGGACCAGAGTCAAGTCAGAAGAGAAGCCAGCCATCTCAAAATCTAAGAGGAAGAAGAATCCACCAGAGCTCAGCGAGGAGAGTATTAAAAAGCCAAGAACACACCTGAGCACGCACACGCTGGAGTCAGTGCAGGTCTTTCACGCACAGGGGAGGAAGAGTGACAGAAAGGCCAGGCTCTCCGCATCCAGTGCTGTGGAAAACTGTGGCAGCACCACAGAGCTGAGGCCATGCTCAGCCATCACATCACAGCTGGCCAACCCACGTGAGGGAAAAGGCCCTGGGAAAACCCAAGGCACAGGCCAGAACCCAGAGAGTGATTCTGAAAAGGAGGGCCTAGCCCCATCCATAGACAAGCTGCCCCCTCCAGGGAAGCTCAAGTTAGTGCCTCTGCCTTGCCTAACCATGGACAGGCCTCAAGTATGAGCTGTGGTTCCGAGGCCACTGTCCCTGGCTTTAAGGAGGTCCCCTGCAGCTTATCTGGCCAGGCCTCACCCCAAATCAACTCAGCTTCCAACAGTCAATGCATCTCAATCAGCTCCTTCCAGCAAATCTCTGGTGGGTCCTGCCAAACCAGCTCCGACAATTTCTGTCAGTGCCACCAGACCCGGTGGGAGAAACACCACCAGTCTGGCACTGTCTTTCAGGTGGCTGCTGCCAGGCCTGCACCCTACAAAACATCATCTTACAGGCCTCTCCAGAAGAAGCCCATTTCAGCTCCTCTGACCAAGGACACGTCATCTCCCAAGAATCAATGCCAGTATCTCCTACAAGACTTCAGCTGCCAACCAATTCCATGGAGGAAAGTGAACATTCCTGGACCACTCATATCACATCCCATCACAACAGCACAGAGGCCAGAACGGGAAGCCATGAAGAGGCGGGTTCAGCAACAGCGGGAGAAGGCTGCCAACTACACAGCCTTGAGGAAACAGCAGGTTTTCCTTCAGAGGGAAAACGATATGGAAATTTCTCGCTATTATGGCTACGCAATGTAAGAGCTACCGAGACTGTGGGAAAAAAGTGGTTCTCCACACAGATGTGGAGAGAGATAGATACATGTACAGATGTATACAGAGGCATAGAGATATATGAATATAGATATATATGACATACATATACACATGTATACATAGACTTACAGATACTTAGAGATGAGACATATAAATACCCATATAAGTAAGTAAATATGGTCAATTATGACAAGGAGGTTTCAAAACAAACGTCAACTCAAGAGACTTATTGGAAAATAGGAGGATGATTTATACAGGCCATAAGGAACAGTGATAGGATTCTTACTGATACCCTCCTGGGCACAGGATTGGGAGGAGTGCAGTTCCTGACCTCTTGGCCATTTCTGGACCAGGAGATAGTTATGTTCTCCTCTCTTCTATTCTCCATGACTGATTATCTTTTTGAAGTGGGTCCGGTCTGAGACCTGAAATTTTTTGCTGCTTAGGATGGGTAGGATAGGGTTTCAAGATCAGGAAGTCAGACTACCAGGAATGAGATGACTGAATGTGAATGCTTATTTCAGCTCTCTGGGCCTCAGTTTCTCTAGAATGGATGTGAATTAAATGAGTTGATGCAGAAAGGCACTCAACAGGAGGTTGTCATCATATAGAAAGTGGGCGTTTATGGATATTGATGAGAGGAATGTAGCACTCGGAAGATGCTAGGAAGAGAGTTAGCATATGGACCATCAGACAGAGATGGGCTTTCAGGAATGTCTATACGGTAGACAAGGGAGTGAGGGAAGTCTCTTGGAAATAGAAGAGCATGAAGTTCTAGCACCTTCACATATGCCTGAAGTGTGGAAGTCTCTGGGCCCAAGAAGGAATGGAAAAAGATCCCAGGTATGTGACAGAAGGGGCACAGTATCTAGTCTTGGTGGGGATTTCGGAGACTGTAGTCAGCGAGTCCCTTGGACTATGTAATTCCCCTTCTTTGGCCCTGGTTTTCATCTGGGACTGAGGAACCTCAGTGAACGAGACCAAAGTGAAACTCTAGACAGCCCAAGTTGTGCAGATGTTCTGGCCAGTTCCTGGTTGTGATCTCTGGGGTAGGAGCTCTTCTGCCTCTTGCTTTCCTCTGTGGTTTCTTAGTTCATAGTTATCTGAAACAGATCAGACAACTTGCTGGGAGCTTAGAAGTTGGTAAATGGGGATGATGACTGTGGTGTGGGCCATGAGCTAGGAGTAGACAGAGATAAATAAGCATTGAAAAAGAAATGAGTCCCCTGCAATGGAATCTGTTCTGTCTCAGGTGAGTCTGAAGCAATGGGACAAGGACAGGTAAAAGATGTGCCAAGGGCCACGTGTTCTAAATATATCCCTTGACTTTGCCATTGATGTATTCAGAGTTTACAAAACTCACAGGACCACTGGTAAGAGAAACACAGCTGGTCCATGGTAAGCCAGGACAGGAAGGTAAGCAATGGCCAGTGTAGGACTTTGGTAGGTCATTGCTAAGACCACATATAAGTTTAAGACAGTGTGGTAGGACCCAAATATGAGAGCACAAAAGAACCCTCAGAAACAATAAGAATCAATGACTACACACATATTCCATAATAATAGTCACAGTAAAAGTAATCTTCCTAAGCCAACCATTTTAGGAAGCAAAGGAATTCTGATACACCCATGAGGTTTAAATTACTGTTTACTGTGGTATGAGAGGAAAGGACAATGAATACAGATTTCATTTAGGAAAAAGAGAGGTGGGAAAAGTACATAAAAAAGGAAAGAAGAGAGATAAGAAAGGGGGATGAGTTTGACCTAAAAGCCCAATATAAAGAGGAACGTATGTAAAATGTAGTCAAGTAACCCATAAGAACATGAGGTCCTAGACAAGAAGAGTTTACAAACAAGGAAATATGCAATTTCTCTAAGCCTGTAAAAGGAAAATGAAAATAAAAACATAGAAGGAATGGAACTGTCTGTGTGTGAGAGAGAGACAGAGTGAGAGACAGAGACAGAGAGACAGAGAGAGACCGAGGAGAGCGAGACCAAGACAAGAGAAACACAGAGAGGCAGGAAAACAGACACAGAGACAGAATGATAGAGACTGAGAATCTATGAGTAAGTTTAGTTTACCTAATGAGAATTGTGCAAACACCTCTTTATCCTATGTTCGGTACCAGATATCATTTTAAAGCAAGGAATAATACAAACTCCACCCTGTGAACCAATGAGACTACGGGGCTTCTTTACAGAACATTGGTGACATCTCACTGTAGGATCATGGCTGGTCCT
>NW_008348203.1:11562-12781 GCF_000622305.1 Nannospalax galili | reverse complement strand
AACCAGTGACACTACGGGGATTCTTTACAGAACATTGGTGACATCTCACTGTAGGACCACGGCTGGTCCCCAAACTACTTATCTCTGCAAGGACGGGGCACATGGAAAGGGACGTCATGGAAGTTCCATCATGCAGTCCTGTTTTCACTTAATTCTCCACTTCCTATATAGTCTAACATCTGGCAAAATCAACTCCCACTAAGAGATTGGATGAAACAGGGAATACAGGCTGGAATCTCAGCTCAGGGAGCATGACTCACACTTGCTTCTTCTGTTAGGGAGTACTAACAGAAGCCATAGACCTAGCTATCATGGCGTTGTTCTACTAAGTAAGTTTCAGGACCTCCATAGAAGGGCAACTCTATACAATCACATTAGGCTTATGACTTCCTATCTGGACTGAAGAGCCCAAATTGCAATATTGCATCCCCTTCCTCCAGTATTTCCACTCCTTCTATCACTACTTCCACAATGTTCTCTGAGCCTTGCTAGCTGTGAGATATATGTAAAACTCTAGTGAATATTGGACTGTCAACATAGAGGCATTGACTCTCAGCAGTTTACTGGGTTTGAGTGCCTTCATTAGTAAACAACACCAAAACAAGAGCTTCTCTTCAAACTTCAAGGCAGAGAGCATCAGTAATAGGAACATGGCTGTGTTTATCTGTGCAATGAAACACAAGTGTTCAGAAGACAACCGGACAGTCCCATCAATTCAATGAAGCGAAATAATACCAGTTCTTTCCCTGTTCCAGCCACAGGGTTTCGTCTTTTTAACTCCATGTATTTTTATTTTTTATGTGTTTGAGTATCATGCCTGATGTATGTAAGTGCACCCATGTTAGTGCCTGTGGAGGCCAGAAGAAGGTGGGGGACCCCAGGGACAGGAGTTACATTTAAGACATAATAGCAATGTGAGTGCTGGGATTTGAACCCTGGTCTTCTGCATGAGGAGGCAGTGCTCTTAACTGGATATATTTTACTTCATATTTTCACAGAATCAGACACAGAGTCCACTGTTTATTAAGACTGTTGGTTAAAATGCTCCCTCAACAGCCTGCCAAAAAAACATCTGGATCTATCAAATACTGACAGCAGGAAGGGAATACAACTTCAAACCCATTTTGAATCCTCAATATCTGGAAACCTGGCAATATGTTGTCTTCACCAATCAGCACTCACCATCTAGTTCTGGAAGGCAACCAGCACCAATAGAAAC
>NW_008348203.1:1357-9519 GCF_000622305.1 Nannospalax galili | reverse complement strand
ATACCCAAAGGACTCATCCTATTGCAGAGACACTTGCACATTCATGTTCATTGCTGCTCTTTTCACAACAGCTCAGAGAAGGAAGCAACCTAAGACTCCCCCCAACGATGAATAGATAATGAAAATGTGGTCGGTAAATAACATGGAGTTCTACTCAGGACTACTTACCTGCAGGCAAGATGGAGTTCTAGTCAGCACTCACTCACACGCAGGCCATATACTCATACACATAAACCAAAGATGACAAATATTTTTAAGAAAAAATACAGTGAAAATAAATTGGTTATGCAGAGCAATTCTATGCCCTTAATCACCCATTAGGAAAGTATAACCAGAGGTGAAAGTGACCCGCATAATTCTAGAAGGGTCCGTGTGTATCACTAAAGGCCACGTTACATTTTTTAAAAAGAATGTACTCTTCTGTACTGTTCTAGAGGCAGTACTGAATTTAGCAGTGCAAAGGTAACAAAAATACTACAATGAAATGAAATAATAATACTCTCCAACAACATCTGTGGAACACACAGTACCATCTCCTGAGAAAGCCTCACCCTGTCCAAGCCACGAACCAGGATGGCTAGAGCCCATCAAAGGCATCAAAGTTGGAAGCAGTTCTAGAAGTCACAGAGGAAGCAGAAACCCTGGCAGATGAGAGGCCTCCGAGGAGTCAGATTCCAGTTTGGTGCTCTTGGGGGGTGTGTGCCATTCCCTTGAATAGCATCCTCTGAAAGTAGAGGAGAGGAGAGCAGGGCTAAAGACCCCTTGCTGCTCCCTGCTCTGCTGTGGGTTCAGCAGCTCCACCATGGACAGCTTGGCACAGGTACACAGGAGTGACAAGAAAACCTGTGGAAGGGCCTCCAGGGAGCATCCAGCTGGAAGACAGAGAGCCCAAGGTCACATAAATATGATGAACAGCCCCAAAGTCGGGGGGAGTCCTCAGCATATGGTTAGGCAGATAACCAGATGCTCGCCAACCAGAGTACAACACTGCAGAGAAAGACCCCAGAGGATGCCCCAACCTCCACGGTCAAGAGCCACCTGTTTGGGGAGAGATATTCAGGACCAACATCCCAACGAGGACTGCTTCCAGGGCTCCAGTCAGCAGTTACAGCTGCTGCACACATCCACACAGCAGACACAAGCGGTGATCCAGCACATGCCGGGCCACCACAGCAGAAGACACCAAGCTGGATGATGCCATCAAGCCCTGACACTGCCACAGGTCCAAGGTGTACTATATACACTTTAAGATCAGAAAGATGGAAGAGAATCTCAGGTAGCTGTCCTGCATTACATGCAGTTTCAGCCACCTGATATTTGACAAAGGGGCCGAGAACATTCACTGGAGGAAAGACAGCAGATTGAACAAATCCTGCTTGCTTAACTGGATCGTCACCCGAAGAAGAATAAAGCTAAACCCCCATCTTTCACCTTGCACCAGAGTCAGCTCAGAATGGATCAAGGACCTCAACAATGAAGCCTGAAAGTGTGAAACCGGCAGAAGAAAACATTGACTGTCATCTACAAGATATAGGTGTAGGAAAGGGTGATTTCTAAAATGGACATCAATTGCTCAAGAACTACGGTCAATAATCAACCAAGGGCACCACATTAAACTAAAAAGCTTCCCTACATCTATGGAAGCAACCAAGGAAGTGAAGAGAAACCCCACAGAGTCGCAGAACATCTTCACCAGTGACACGTCTGACAGGAGTAACATCTAGAATATATACAGAATTCAAAGATCAAAGAATCAAGAAAAGAAGGAACCCATTTACAAGATATACTAAGGAGAGGAACAGAGAGTTTTCAAAACAAGTAACAAAAATCGGTAAGAAGCATCGTAAAAGGTGTTCATCATCATTAGTGAATATGGAAATACAAAAGGAAAGCCACTAAGTTTTCATCTTACCCCACTCTAATTGTCTAAGATCAAGAGAACAAATAATACCACATGCTGCAGAGAACGTGGGGGAAGGAGATGGCTCCTCCACTGATGCTGGTATTGCACACTTGTTCAACCCCTGCCAAAAGCAGTGTGGAGAATCCCTAAAAAAACTAAAATTGACCTACCATGTGACCCAGTTACAGCACTCTTTGGCAGATACGCAAAGGACTCATCCTATTGCAGAGACACTTGCACATCCATGTTCCTTGCTGCTCTTTTCACAACAGCTCAGAGAAGGAAGCAACCTAAGACTCCCCACAACGACAAGTAGATAATGAAAATGTGGTTGGTAAATAACATCGAGTTCGACTCAGGACTACTTACCTGCAGGCAAGATGGAGTTCTAGTCAGCACTCACTCACACACAGGCAATACACTCATACACATAAACTAAAAATGACAAATATTTTTTACAAAAAATACAGTGAAAATAAATTGGTTATGCAGAGCCAACTCTATGCTATTAAACACCCGTTAGGAAAGTATAACCAGAGATGAAAGTGACCCGTATGATTCTAGAAGAGTCCGTTTGTATCACTAAAGGCCACGTAACAAGAAACAATGCCAGACAGGAGAAACCATCATTTGAGTTACTGGCAAGGGGGGCCCAAGAGTCTCCCAGACAGTAACCCAGCATCAAACTTGGAAAATCAACAGGAGACCCCAGTCACATCTCATGGGATGCTGGCAACTGACTGCTCCTAGATGAGGAAGAGCTGACCTACCTAAAACAAGACTCTCCGCATAGGCCGACCGGACTCAGCAGATGGACTTGTGCTGGGGAACAGGAGGGGGCACTGACATCACAGTGGACAGTAACAGTGATGACAGAGTATAGGGCTCTGATGCGGTGGGGAGGCTACCTGATATTAGAAAGAGGGGCCAAGAACATTCACTGGAGGAAAGACAGCATATTCTACAAATGGTCTTGGCAAAATTGGATCGTCACCTGTAGAAGAATACAGCTAGACCTCTTTCTTTCACCTTGCACAAAAGTCAATGCAAAATGGATCAAAGACCTCCATCTGAAGACTGAAACTTTGCAATTGTTAGAAGAACACACTGGCCATGGTCTACAAG
The DNA here is from genome assembly GCF_000622305.1 of Nannospalax galili. Classification (NCBI taxonomy): domain Eukaryota; kingdom Metazoa; phylum Chordata; class Mammalia; order Rodentia; family Spalacidae; genus Nannospalax; species Nannospalax galili. The sequence goes on along the minus strand of NW_008348203.1, from coordinate 6,491 downwards.
AGACAGGGGTACGAAAGGGTTTTCTAAACTGACATTAATTGCTCAGGAAATATGGTCAAAAATCAACAAATTGGACCACATTAAACAAAAACCAAAAAAAGCTTCTGTTCATCAATAGAAGCAACCAAGGAAGTGAAGGGAAAACACACAGAGTGGCAGAAAATCTTCACCAGTGACACGTCTGACAAGTTTAACACCCAGACTATGCAAAGGACTCAAAAAATCCAGGAATGAAGTAAGCAAGTAACGCCATTACAAGATGGAGCAAGGAGATGAGCAGAGAGTTGTCAAAAGAAGTAATGAAAATGGCCAAGGAGCATCGTAAAAGGTGTTCATCCTCATTAGTAATTATGGAAAGACAAAATAAAACCACTGAGATTTCATCTGACCCCACTCAAACTGTCTAATATTCAGAGAACAAATGATACCAGAGGTTGCCGAGGATGAGGGCAAAGGGGACCTCTCACCACTGCTGGTGGTATGGCAAACTTGTTCAACCCCTGTCCAAAGCAGTGTGGAGAACCCTTAAAAAACTAAAACTAAACCTACCATTTCACCACAACAGTTATACCACTCCTTGGCATATACCCAAAGGACTCATCCTATTCCAGAGGCTTTTGCACATCCTCTTTTGTTGCTGCTCTTTTCACAACAGCTAAGAGAAAGAAGCAACCTAAGTGTCCCTCAAATGACGAAGAGACAATGAAAATGGGGTACACCACATGTCAGTTTCAAAAGGACATTTCATTTTCCTTTACAGTAATTCCTTCCCAGTACAGAGCCTCTATGACTAGTCATTCAAGGTTTCTAGACCTAAGAATTAAAAGGAAGACTTACCTTGAGAAAAAGAAGCACTGGACGGTTTGCATCTTCCTCCTGCAGGTGCCCCTGCTAGAATTCTCACTGGTGACCGGTTCCAGTCCCTGGCATGTCCTCAGGGCCTAAGGATGTGGCGTGGGTGGGACGCCAGCAAGGGAATCACCACCGTTCCTGGGCGCCTCCAGGGAGCCGGCAGCCCTGCATCCCGCACCTCCGCGACAGCACGTGGACAAGGCGACGCCGCCCCAGGTAGCTGAGCGCACTGCTGGCCTCCACCCAGAGCTCCAAACCGCATGCACCCCGCCTGCTGCTCAACCTGGCATCCAGGCCGCGGCTGTGCCCGACATGCGGTGCGGAACCTGGACAACTTCTTCACCTAGAGGGACAAGAAGAACAAGAAGAACGTGGAGCAGAGCAGCGCTGATGCTGAGGCGGGCTCAGGGCCTGGCGTCAGGGCGTTCTAAGGCAGGACGGCCGGCGCCAAGAAACTGCTGGCCGGGGGATGGCTGCAGCGCAAGCCACGCACAGGCAAGGCCTGATGAAGGATGAAGGTCAAAGGTTATACAAGATTGACAGGTCCTTAGCGCAGTGTACCAAAAGAAAGAATCAGCATCTCCAAATCAACAAAATCAGAGAAGAAACGGGAAAAACCACAAGAGACACCAGGGGGTCCACAACATGACAAGGGAATACTTTAAAAACCTATACACTGCTAAAACCTCAAGGAAATGGACAGGCATCTAAAAGCAGGGGAATCACCAAAACTAAACCAAGAAGAGATCAACAGATTAAACGAACCCGAAACACATGAGGAACAGGAGGAAACTGAAACTGTAATACAGACCCTCCTATCTTGAAAAAAAAAAAAGCTCAGGACAAGATGGATTAAGAGCAGAATTCTATACCCAATAGTGTTTAATTAATTCAAAAAGGTAGAAACGGATGGACAACTTCCAAATTCCTTCTACGAAGCCCGCATCACCCTAACATCAAAACCAGGTACAGACACAGTGAGGAAAAATAATTCTAGACCTATATTTTTATTTGATGTTGATGCAAAAATTCTCATCAAAATTCTCGCAAGCCACATACAACCACACATCAGAAAGATCATCCGCCATGATCAAATTGGATTCATTCAAGAGAGGCAGGGACAGTTCGATAAACGCAACTCAACAAACATCTTAAATCATATAAATGCACCCACACAAGAACCACACGGTCATCTCAATAGCAAGTAGAGTGGGACTCTGACAAAATTCAACATGCATTTATGTGCAAAGTCCTACAGGGAATTGTATCGGAGGTAACATACCTCAACGTAATGACAGCCATATACAATAAACCCACAGCCAAAATCATTCTAAACAGAGAAAAACTGGTAGCATTCGCACTGAAATCAGGAACCAAACAAGGCTCTCTGCTATCTCCACTCCTTTTTACCATAGTGCTTGAAACTCGTGCAAGACAGTAAGACAAGAGAAGGAAGTTAAAGGAGTAATCATTGGAAAAGAAGACATCAAATTAGCCCCCTTCAGCAGATGATGTAATATCTCACACATGTCAGAAATTCCACTGGGGTCCTCCTAGAAGCGATTGACAGTTTCAGTAAAGGGGAAGGTTACAAAATAACCTACAAAAGTCTATAGCCTTTCTATGTACCAGTAACAACCAATCTGAGAAAGAGTACATGGAAACACTTCCTGTCACAATAGCCTCAAATAATAAAATGAAATATCTCGGAATAAAACTGACCAAAGACATTAAAGACCTCTACAATCAAATTTTTAAATCTTTTTCAAAAAGTCATTTAGGAAGACACCAGAAGGTGGAAAGACTTCCCATGCTCATGGACTGGAAGAATGAATACTGTGAAAATGACCATCCTACGAAACGAAATACTTAGATTCAATGAAAGGCCTATCAAAATACCCACGGCATTCTTCACAGAAGCAGAAATAAACATACTAAGATTCGTAAGGAAGCAAAAAGGGCCTCGGGTGGTCAAAGGAAACCTTGGCATTTAGAGCAATGCTCGGGGGGGGGGGGAATACAATACCAGATATTATACTATATTTCAGAGCCTCTCTCACAAGAATAACATGATACTGGCACAAAAATACACCTGTAGGTCAATGGAATAAACCTGAAGAAGCAAAAATGAGCACATGCAGATTCAGCCACCTGATATTTGACAAAGGGGCCGAGAACATTCACTGGAGGAAAGACAGCATATTCAACAAATTGTGCTTGCATAACAAATTCTTATGGCAGCGTACAGAAAATACAGTAAAATAGAGAGGGAAAGGGAGGGAAGGAAGGAGAGAGATAGAGAAGAGGGAGGGGAAATGGATGGAGAGAAAGAAATAGAAAAGAGAGAAAGAAAGGAAGAAAAGAAAGAAAAAGAAAGAATAAATTGCACACAGGAAAGAAGAAATTTCCCTAAAGCCGGAAAGAAGCAAATGAGGATGAGGGAAATAATAAACAACATTGACAGGAATTAATACACGCCTATCAATCATAACTCCGAATGGTAACGGCCTCAGTTCTCCAATCATGAAATACAGACTAGCACAGTGGGTCTCAAAGCAGGGCTCTCTCCCTCCCTCTCTCCCTCCCTCCATCCTTCTCTCTCTCTCTCTCTCTCTCTCTCTTTCTCTCTCTCTCTCTCGTCTCCTTCCAGCCTCCTCCATCACATGGTCTGGATGATGCTCTTCCTCATCTTGCGTATAAAGTGACACAACCAATCAATGTTGTTCTGACATCTCTGCAACTGTGAACCAAAATAAGCCTTGCCCCTCTAAGTAATTTCTTCAGGTATTGTGACCCAACAGGTGAAGATGACTACCACAGCCGCCCACATGGATGGACTAATGATGGGTCCTCAAAGAATTTGGGGAGGTGTTGGATGAAGGCATTCTAGAATTTCTATGAAGTGGGACATTGTACTGTTTTATTTACTTATTTTACTTATTTTTATTCATTTATTTTTTTATTTAATGTGTATGAGTGTATTGTCTGCATGGTTGTAAGTGCACCCATACCATGCAAGGCCCTCAAAGATCAAAACAGGGCGTTAGACACCCAGGAACTGGAATTATGGATGGTTGTTAGCTGTCATGTAGGTGCTGAGAATGAAACCCAGGTCCTCTGATAGAGCAGCCGGTGTTCTGAACCACTGAGCCACCTCTCTAGGCCTACCTATTGCAGTGTTCTGCCCACCAGTACTCAAGATACCCACATGTCAAGAAAATGTTGTAAAGCAGGGGTAGAACATGTAGAACGTGAAACCATGGGCTCAATCTCCAGAACCTCAAACTATGTGCTTTAGGATCAAGGTGTGTGGTTTGTTTGCTGTTTTTAAGAAAAGAGAGCTAGATATTATTCATATGTTCTTGCTTTAGTGAGGCCCCTCCAGTATGAAATGTGTGTATACATGAATATATGAGCCATAAAATACAATCCATAGTCCAACTAATGAGTGACAAAAATAAGAGATATCATAAAGCCAAGTGACAAAAGATATTTAAGATTTTTACCTTAAATGACAATGTACACAGTCCATAATGGCTTCTGCCTATTCAGCCCCGCCCCCCAAACTGCTGAATTATTGGTTCTGTTAATAAAAGATGAGTCCAAAGTGTATTGACTCATTTCTCCAAAATGAATGAATGAATGAATGAATGAATAAATAAATAAATAAATAATAAAGCCACACAAATATAGTGTTTCCTGTATTGCCACTCCCTCTGCTCCCCTAATGACATCCTTTCCTTACTTTCCAGCACTCCATATCACCGGTCTTAGAACCAAGCAGAGAAGAGAACTCTAGAGGCCCAGGATTCCCAGGCACATGGGAAGAAGCTGCAGTAACTGCCACACTGGTTTCACCCCAGAGAGGAGAGAGAAGACAGCCAGACACAGTGGCTCACAACTTTGACCCTAGCACTTGGGACACTGAGCCAGGAAGACTGCCCACCAGTTGAAAGACAGTTTGGGATACCAGGTGAGTCACACACCAGCATACTTACTTAGACCCAATTTCAAAAATCAAGAGAGAAAACATCCCACAGGTAGCAAAGAATATCAGAAGAACTGCAACCAGACTGTGAGAGACGGAACTTGGAAGTTAGCTTCATCCACTTCTCTGCTGTTCGTTTCTGATGACAGAATCCATTTCAAAGCATCTGGACACTGACAAGAAGAGCATTCCTTCTGGAAGCTGACAGCAAGTAACCTCCATGAGTATGAGAATGCAAAACCAGGGCTGGTCCAAGGCACAAAGCCTACAACTGAGGAAAGAGAAGAGAAGGGA
>NW_008348203.1:0-320 GCF_000622305.1 Nannospalax galili | reverse complement strand
GCAGTTTCATACATTGATAACAATGTTGGATTTGAGGGTAAATATAAAAAATAGACTCTTTTTCTGTGCTCTTCCTACTAGTTATTGATAATATTGAGTGAACTATCTTTCTATTAGGAATTTTATCTGCTAAATGGTGGGTGATATCACAGAAATATGAACTATGAATAAGCATAAACCTGGAGGTCCTCAGCGCTCACTGCTTAACTCTTCACTGTGACCATCCTGTATTGTATTTAGTATTTTTTGTATTTAGTTTCCCTTAAGGGTGGAGTATCTATGTTGTCCAAACTGCCCTCAAACAACTGCAATCAACCAAT
>NW_008348202.1:0-563 GCF_000622305.1 Nannospalax galili | reverse complement strand
GCTTTCTATTTCTTTCATTTTAAAAACGCTTTATTTTGCCCTTTATTTGAACCCCCTCACTTTAAAAAATGGTAATTACTAGTCCACTGTGACTAGTAATAATCAGATACAAAGAGATTAAAGACACGTGTAAACATGTAAGCATTAGTAGCATTAGAAACATAAACAGCATATCTTAAAACGAAATGGAGATCTTCTTTAAAAAGTAAAAAGTCATTCAATTTTGTCTTCCAGGGTTTATACTGAGTTCAATATTGTATGACTGTATTAATTCAACTGTGAACCTAAAAATTTACAGCCACCTTTGAAAGAGATGTAACAGTCCTCTGGAGTGTGTTACTGAATATGTTAAATCTGTAATGAAATGCTTCTTCTAATCATGTGGTTATTAAATTTAAAAAAATTAAAAGAAAAACAAACCAAAAAAATCAGGATAATTTAAAAAACTACTTTACAAAATTGATGGATTAAACAGTAAAAACGATAAGCAGAAATATCAAAATCTCAGTGTTATTAATATTCTCCAACTGTTGTTATACAGAATTTTACCCACAAGAAACAAG
>NW_008348201.1:1372785-1404194 GCF_000622305.1 Nannospalax galili | reverse complement strand
TGTTTGACTGAAGTGAGAGAAGTTCCTAGGTCCCCTTTAACTGGAATTTTTTTCCATGCCTTAGTGGCAGCAGTTTCAATTTGTGTGAAAAGTTCTGGGTCATATTGCATTTGCTGTTCATTAGTCCCATATTGACCTTCGCCTGTTAACATATCAAAATCCCATCCATTCCTAGCTTGGTGGTTTCTTTTAGCTGTCTCCTTACAGTTTTCAAAATACTCTTATTTCCATAGTAAATAATCACCCCACTAAGGACCTCCCTTACTAATATATTCCAATCAATGGGAGTTAGCCAATGTTCAGCCACACCATCTAAGATTGCTAAGGTATATGGGGCTGTGGCTCCATATTGAGACACAGCAGTTTTTAGTTCTTTAATTAGGTGAAAATCGAAACCTGTATGATGTTGCCATGCTTGTCCTCGGTCATCTGTCATTTCTGTCACAGGGAAGGCCTCCATATCAGAGGAAAAATTATCAGGATCCTTAAAGTTTCCTTTATATGAATGGAGGCCGGGCCCTCGAGGGGTTCGGTGAGCTTTTTCTCTATCTACAACAGTTTCCCTCCCTGTTCTAAGTTTTTGTAATTTGAGTATCAGTGATTGACGCATTTCCTCTAATTTAATTTGTTTCTACAATTGTGCTATCTGTTCCTTCAATTCTGATCTAGGATCTATTGCCGCCAATATAGTTGGAGCAGACGGTACACTGAAAGAAGGTCCTGAGTATAAGGAGCTTTAGGTCCATATTGCTCACAGGCAACTTTTAGATCATTTCATTGTTTTTCTGAGAAAGGACAATGCATTTTAACTTTCTTTCCCTGTCCATCATCTTGTTTCTTAACTGGAAAAACATGAAATTTTGATATATCCTCTCCCCTCTCAGTGGCATGCTGCACAAGCCTTTGTAAGGGTGACAGAGCCAAGGGACAAGACAAAACAGAGGAATTGCTTGCCCTAGTACTTACAGGCTCATCCTTGGGAATTTCCCTCAACTCTGACTTAGAACTATTTTTAAAAATCTCTTCAGCCCGGGCAATCACTGCCACTACTGCCTCATATTCATCTCCCTTATCTATTAATTCTTTTATTAGATTCCAATAAGAAAAAGCAGTAACCGGGACCTTTCCAGGTCCAAACACTGTATAAAAATCTTGTAATGCATCTCCCACTCTTCTCCATCTTTTTATATCTATAACCCCCTCTTAGGGAAACCAGGGACAAATGTCCTTTACAAAATCAAAGAAATGAAATAAACCCACAGTCCTAACCTTTACTCCTCGTGTCTTTAAAGTCTCTCTCAATTGCTTGACATACATCTGATGCTGGCTCAATTCTTGACCCATGATAGGGCGAATTGACTTACTTTCGGTTCGGTCGTGGCAGGCTCCCACGGCGCGTCTCCGAATTCTTTGAGATTTAGTGAGTGTACTCCTTTTTCTCCGTCGTCTCCCCCATGATGTGCCCCCAGTATCCAGCCACCATGTTGGGTGCCAGCTGTCCTAGCCCACAGGATCTGCAATGGGGTGCCTGGAGTGGGGAGTGGGGATTGGATGGGGCAAGAGACACAAGAAATGGAGACAAGATAGTGTTCTGATCAAGTCTCATTTATTGCAGCACAAGCATGAAGTTAAATAGAGAATGAGAACAAAGGAGTACAGATTGAGAGTAATCATATCAGCTAGACTGCAGGGGCCCAGATTCCTCTAAGGGAGGAATCTACTGATAAACGGAAAACAGGGCAGTTTACTGGAAAAGAGTACAAGGCCGTGGGCCAAGGCTGCGGGCCAAGGCCGCAGACCAAGGTCGCAGGCTCCATCCCGTGCCCACGGGAGGAGAGTGGGCAAAATGGAAAGTTACCAGCTTAGGTCTGTTCAGCAGTTTTGAGAAATGGCTGAGCCTCAGGATCCCAACACTAACCCTAACCCAACAATCCTAAACCCCAAACAACCCTAACCATAACCCTAATCTTAACCCTAACAGTAACACTAACCTTAACCCTAACCCCAACACTAAACCTAACTCTAAAACACTAACCCTAAAGCTAACCCTAATCCAAACCCTAACCCTAACCATAACCCCTAAACCCTAAACCTAATCCTAAAAACAATAACCCTAACCCTAACACTAGCCCTAACTGTAACCGTAACCCTAAGCCTAACCCTAAACCTTAACCCTAACCCTAACCCTAAAACACTAACCCTAACCCTAACCCTGACCCTAAGCCTAACCCTAACGCAAACCCTAAGCCTAACCCTGAACCCTAACCCTAACCCTAAAACCCTAACCCTAACTCTAATCCTAATTCCCTAACCCTAACCCTAACCTTAACACTAATCCTTACCCTAACCCTAACCCCTAACCCTAACCCTAACACTAACCCGTAACCCTAACCCTAACCCCTAACTCTAAACCTAACCATAACCCTAACCCTAACCAATAAACCTAACCGTAATCCTAACCCAAACTCGAACTTGAACCCGAATCTGAATCCTATCTCTAACCCTAACCCTAACCCCAACCTTAACCCTAAAACCCTAAAACCCTAAACCTAACCCTAACCTGAACCCGAACCCGAACCCGAACTCAAAACCAAACACGAACACGAACCCTCACCCTAGCCTTAACCCTAACCCTAACCCTCACAAAACTAACCCTAACCCTAACCATAACCATAACCCTAACCAACCCTAACCCTAACCTTAACCCTAATCCCAAAACAAATCCAAACCCTAACTCTAACACTAACCCCAACCCTAATCCTAACACTAACCCCTAAAACCCTAACCCTAACCCGTAAACGTAACCCTAACACCTAAAACCATAACCCTAACCCTAACAAATCCTAACCCTAAGCCTAACGCTAAACCCTAACCCCATCCCTGAACAATAACAATATCACTAACACTAACCCTAATCCCTAACCCTAACCCTAACAACCCTAACCCCAACTCTAACCCTAAACCTAACCTTAACGCTTACCCTAACCCATAAACCTAACCATAAGCCTAACCCTCATGCTAAGCATAACCCTAAAACACTAACCCGAACCCTAAACCTAACCCTTAACCTAACCATTATCCTGACTCCTAAACCATAACCCTAACCTGAACCCTAACTGTAAACCTAAATGTAGCGTATGACTAACCCTAATCCTAACCCCTAACCCCAAACCTTAATGCTAACCCTAACCCTAACCCCTAAAACCCTAACCCTAACCCTAACCCTAACCCAACCCTAACCCTAACCCTAACCCTAAACCCTCACCTTATCCCTGAACAAAAACGATATCCCTAACCCTAACACTTAACCCTAACCCTATCCCTGAACAATAACAATATCCCTAACCCTAACCCTAATCCCTAACCCTAACCCTAACCCAAAGCCTAAAACCCTAACACTAACCCTAACCCCTAACCGTAAACCTAACCCTAATTATAAACCTATCCCTAACCCCTAAACCTAACCCTAACCCTAATCCCTAACATGAACACTAACCATAACCTTAACACCTAAAACCGTAACCCTAACCCTAACCAAACCTAACCCTAACCCTAACCCTAACATAAACCCTAACCGTAACCCTAAATCCTAACCCTATCCTTGAACAATAACAATATCCCTAACTTTAACATTAACCATAAACCTAACTCCTAACCATAACCACTAACCTAGCCCTAACCCTAACAAGAATAACGCTAACCCTAGCCCTAACCCTAAACCTAACCCTAACCCTAACCCTAACATTAACTCTAACCATTACCCTAAACCCTAACCCTATCCCTGAACAATAACAATGTCCCTAACTTTAACCCTAACCCTAAACCTAACTCCTAATCCTAACCACTAACCTAACCACCTAACCCTAACCCCAACCCTAATAAGAATAACCCTAACCCTAGCCCTAACCCTAAACCTAACCCTAACCCTAGCCCTAACAATAACAACCCTAACCCTAACCTTAACTGTAACCCCACAATCCTAAATCTAACGAACCCTAACACTAACACTAACCCAAACCCTAACCCTAACCCTAACCCTAAACCTTAACCCTAACCCTAAAACCCTAACCCTAACACGAAAAACCCTAACCAACCCTAACCCTAACCCTAACCCTAACCCTAATCCAAACCTGAATCCAAATCCTAACTCTAATACTAACCCTAACCCTAATACTAACCCCTAAAACCCTAACCCTAGCCATAGTCCCTAAGACGAATCCTAACTGTAACCCTAACTCCTAAAACCATAACACTAGCCCTAACCCTAACTCTAACCCTAACCCTAATCTTAACCCTAACATTAACCCTAAACCTAATCCTAAGCCCTAACCCTATCCCTGAACAAAAACAATATCGCTAACCATAACCCTAAAACCTAAACCTATCCCTGAACAATAACAATATCCCTAACCCTAACCTGAACCCTAACCCAAACAACCCTAACCCTAACACTAACCTTAACCCTAACCCTAACTGCTAACTGTAACCCTAACACTAAGGATAATCCTAACCCTAACAACCCTAACTAACACTAACCCTAACCCTAACCCTAACCCTAACCTTAACCCTAACCCTAACCCCCAACTGTAACCCTAACACTAAGGATAATCCTAACCCTAACAACCCTAAATAACACTAACCCTAACCCTAAACCTTACCCTAACCTGTTACCCTAAAACCTAACCCTAACCCTAAACCTAACCCTAATCTTAAGAACCCTAACCCTAATCCAAACCCTAACTCTAAACCTAACCCTAACCCTAACCATAACCATAACCCCAACAACCCTAACCCAACTCCCACCCTAACCCTAACATATTTTTTGTAAGCTACCTGACTGACATAGATGGCAAGTCTGTTTTACATACAACTCATAAGGAACGTGGTTAAATGCAAAATGCTGCTGTTCATTCGTTTTCAGTATAGTAAATACATTGCAAGAAGTACTGTTCTTTCTACAGGATGCAAGCACTTAGATACAGATGTGACACATATTTTTCTAAAGCAACCTGACTGACATTGATGGCAATTCCCTTTTACATGCAACTCATAAGAAACATGGTTAAATTCAAAATGCTACTGTTCATTCATTTTCACTGTAGTAAATACATTGTGAGAAGTACTGTGCATTCCACAGGAAAGCAAGCACTTAGATATAGGTGAGACACATATTTTTCTTAGGGAACCTGACTGACATTGATGGCAAGTCCGTTTTATGTACAACTCATAGGGAATGTGGGTAAATGCAAAATGCTACTGTTCATTCATTTTCCCTATAGTAAATACATTGCAAGAAGTACTGTGTTTTCTACAGGAAAGCAAGCACTTACATACAGAGGCGACGCATTTTTTGTAAGCAACCTGACTGACATAGATGGCAAGTCCGTTTTATAAACAACTCATAAGGAACCTGTGTCTTTTACCTGGGGAGTTCAGTCCATTAATATTTAAAGTTATTAAAGAAAGATGAGGATTGAATCCTGTCATTTTATTTCTGTTTATATTCTTGATATAGCTGTATTTTTTCACAATTATACCTTCATTGAATTTCTTTCTGCAACCCCTTGGGTATAGTAATTCCTTTCTTCAGCACTTTGTATTGCTTCCAGAACTCTCTGAAGGGCTGGTTTTGTGGATAGTTATGTCATGGAAGATTTTTCTTTCCCCTTTGACTATAATAGACATTTTGGCTGTGTATAGTAATCTGCACTGGCATCTGTGGTATTTAAAACTGGGAACACTTTGGTCCAGGCTCTTCTGGCTTTCAGAGTTTGCACTGAAAAGTCAGCTGTAATCCTAATGGGTTTTCCTTTATATGTGACTTGTTGTTTCTCTTTTGCAGCTTTCAGTATTATCTCTTTGTTTTGTATGTTTAGTGTTTTTACTATGATGTGCCATGGAGAGTTTCTTTTCTGGTCCTGTTTGTTTGGTGTTCTATACACTTCCTGTATTTGTGTGCACATGTCTTTCTTTAATTTGGGGAAATTTTCTTCCACGATTCTGTTGAAGATCTGGTGCATGCCATTGTCTTGGGATTCTTCTCCTTCCTGTATGCCTATGATTCGTAAGTTTCGTCTTTTTATGGTATCACACAATTCCTGCATACTCCATTCTTGTGCTTTCTTAAGTTTTTCATAATCTTTGCTTGAGAAGATCTGGTCCATGCCATTATCTTGGGATTCTTCTCCTTCCTGTATGCCTATGATTCGTAAGTTTGGTCTTTTTATGGTGTCACAGAATTCCTTCATAGTCACATCTTGTGCTTTCTTAAAATTTTCATAATCTTTGAGTGGCCTTGTTCATCCAATTTATCTTCCAGTCTTGATACTCTGTTTCCCATTTCATTCATCCTATTGGTGAGGCTTTGTCCTGTCATTCTAATTGGCTTACTGAGTGTTTCATTTCCATCTTCATTTCACCCTGAGTAGTGTTCAATATTTCTAACTCTTCTGAATTCATTCAGAAGTTTATCCCTATCTTCCTTCAGTTCTTTGATTTATTTGTTTGTGTGTTCTTTAAATTCACTGAATTCTTTTATTGTGTTTATAATTGTTCTTTTGAGTTCCATCCTAGAGATAATCTCTAGGGGGTTTTCATTATAGTCCTCTAGAGGACTATTGGTATTTGGTGGGGATATGTTTTTATGGTTTTTCATGTTATTATTTTTTCTCTGTGATTTTGACATGTGAATTTCTTTTGTGGTTTCTGATTCTTGTGTGAGACTCAAGCCTTCAAGTTTAGGTCTGCTTCTTTTTGTGAACTTCATGTCTTTGTGGTTTACTTTTTGTGCATGAGAAGCAGGTTCCTCTAAGCTTTCCTTCTCTCTTTTGATTTTGTATTGGAGTGGCCAAATTGCTTTTTTTTCAGGAGCTGCCACAGAGGCCCAAGTCAGATGAGAATCAGATGCTCTCAGGCTTTCTCCTAAGGCCTGGATCCCTCCAGGAAAGATTTTGGCTTCTGGAATTTGGGGGTTGGACTGGCCTGGGAGCCAGGCCCAGGAAAGATGCTGGTCTAGGGCAGCTGGTGGCCATGCCTCCCAAATATGCAAAGGAAGATGGGGGCAGGAAGTGGCCCCAAGGGCCCCTGGGGACTGCACTGAGGGGCTGGGTTGGTCTGGAGGCAAAGGATCAGGAAGGGAGAAGTCAGCCCTGGCCTCCAGGAAAGAGGCTGGTGGGTCATGCAGGCCCAGGGAAGCAGAGGGAGGTGAGGGCAGGGCCAAGCACAGAATGCTCCTGGGGACCCCAGAAGGAACTGGGTTGGTCTGGATGCAAAGGATCAGCAAGCAGTGGTGGTTCCCCAAGTGTCTGGGGCGCCAAGACAAGGAATGGGACAGGACCCAGTCTAGGAGGAGAGACAGGCTGGGGCATTGGAGGGTGAATGAGGCTGGGAGTGTCAAGGTGCCGAGGGCATGATCGACTTACCCTGGAGAGAGGCCTGTGGGTCGTACAGGCCCAGGGAAGCAGAGCTAGCTACTGATCTTAAACATAGAGGTCTCACCACTTCCCTTGTAACTTTTTTTCCTGAAAATTTTAATGCATGCATTTTACTTACCAAGAATGTAAATATTCTTTTAAATGCCGATTATGCATCCTTTTCGTTACTTAATATTTTAAAGATGCCATGAATAACTCTGCTACATTTTATTTCACTTTTTGCTGTAATGACTTACTTTTGAGAATGTAAATGTGAAAAATACAACTGACAACAGTGGCATCTACTGGCCACTGGTGACTGTTCCGTAGGACACAGGATATTGCCTGGCTTTATTCTCCCCTTTGTGGAGAGCCTATGCCACAACTGTGTGCACCACCCAGTTCTCTCTGGACATCATTTCACACCCATATGAAATCCATATCCATGTCACACTTGTGTGTACACTTTCTTTCTACAACGTCCATATAAGTATAATCTTTTAAATTCTTAATTTTTTTTTAAATTTTACCTGTTTTTAAATTCTTACATGCATGAGTATTTTGTCTCCATGTATTTAGGTGCACTCCTGCATGCAATACCCACAGAAGGCCAGAAGAGGATGTCTGGATCCCCTGGAGCTCAGGTTACAGACCATTGTTAGCCTCCATGTGGATGCTGGGAACTGAACCTGGGCCCTCAGCAAGAGTAGACTGTGCTCTTAATTACTGAGCCATCTCTCCAGCCCCTAAGATTATGATCTTAAAATGTCTAATGTTGCCTGACCTCTATGAGCAAATAAAGACATTGTGTTTGGTGTAGTAATTTTTCCAGTATCTTTAGTCCATAAATAAAGCCAACTTGGCATTTTAGATTAGGCTGCAATAGTAATGAGCATACTTACTTTAAATAAATTGACAACTGGAGTTTTTCCTTTACCATTAAACTATTTGAAATTAATAGCCCCTAAGGTATGTTTGTGTCTGATTTTGGCTGGCTGTGTTGGTGCATAAGCTTAGTATTTAGAATTCATGGAAAAAATAAGCAGTTTGGATAGTGGCCCGTACCACATTTTGTTATGGAAAAACTCTTCCATTAATAGATGTTAAGGCAAAAATGGGCTCCTTTCACAGCTTTATACCCACGGTCTCACAGGTGAGAAAATTTCATTTCTCTGGGGCTGAAGAGATGGCTCAGTGGTGAAGAGCACTGGTTACTCTTGCACAGGACCCAAATTCAGTTCCCAGCCCCACAGAGCTCCTAACCACCTAACCACCATCAGTAACTCCAGTTCCAGGCCATCTGATGCCCTCTTCAGGCCTCTGCAGGCATTGCATGTAAGTGGTGCACTTACATAATTCAGGCAAAACACTCACACACATAGAATAAGAATAAATAATTAATTAATAAAAATCCTCTTGTCATATGGCTTGCCAGTTTCTCGCTTGTGTGGTCTCAAGGCAAATATTTCATGTGACCCTCCATATTCTTAACTGTAAAATGATTAGAAGAAAAGCAGCTGTGACCACTTTCCTAATGGAAAAGGTACAACAAAATCCGGTGGGCTATTTTTTATGAACATATTTTGTTTGCTGAAGATGCACGTAACCACGTCTTTGTTTTAAATATAGAAAAGAGTTTTGAAGACATTTGAGTAAGAAGGTTTCTGAGCTCCAGCTCTACTGCATACAGATGCCATGATTTTAGAGAAATTGCTGTATCTGTTTGAGGTGTTCATAGCCCCATTTAATTTTGTTGATTCAAATATTGATGTGTAAAATACTGGTACTTTGAAAGCCCATAGCAAGTTTTTGTAAATGTTGCACATCATCACCATGTCATCATGGCCTAGCGTGTCATGATCATTTTCTGTGAACTCACCTGAAAGGATGCAATCATTTAATGTGTGAGGTGGAGAGAACCCAGGTCCCTTCAGCAGTGAAATGATTTCTGCTGTTATGAGCAGTGCAGGTCACCTTGAGCCATTGGATGCTGCTGTCTTCTCCATGCAGCAGCCTTGCTGTGTTCTGACTGATTTGAATTAGGAATCACCTTGGGCAGAATTAGTCACTTTGTGACTTAGGCCTTGGGACTGGTCTTGTTTACACTTGCTTCAGCCTCTTCTGACCCTACACCATTCTGATCTTCTCCGATCTGTCCTTTCTCCCTGCTTGATTTCTCTCGTTTTCACATGCTAGGCAATGAGGATCATGGGATGTTCTGACACCAGCACCTTGGAAGGTCATGTTGAGCACTTTCTAAGCACATAATCAGATGTATAGCCCAGATGGTTGAAAAGATGGCCTCAGTATGATGTGTCTGCCAACTTCTGTTATAGCATCACAAAGGCCACCTCAAGAGAAGCCACTGTCTCGCCATCATTCAGCGTTGTCTCTTAATTTTTTCTTTTCCCATCGTCTCCTAACGAGACTTTGAAAGAAACCCTATTTTGTCTTGACAGAAGTTAATAAATGTAATAATGACTTTTCTCTATGGCAGCAACATCAGATACGAGGAAATGTGCCAAGACTTTCGTTTGACATCCAAGGTGGGCATTAATCACCCTGACATTTCCTACTAATCTGCAAAACTCTTTGCATAGGTCCCCAGATAACTCTGCTAATCTGTCAGATTTGGCAAATCATAGGATATTTGTATGCTTCCTCCAAACAAGTTCAAGATAGGCAGAAAGAGTTGGATTTCCACGCCCATGGGTGTGTGGTCGAACTAGATAGGGAGAAGCGATCCTCCAAGTAGAAAAGCCGAGAATATGCATTCAGTATTGCTTTCTTTCTGTATGCCCCTTGTACTTGGACACAGACAATGACCTCAGCTCCATCCGTTGGAAGCGGAGCCTTTGACTTTCATCAGAAGTTAATGGCTAAGTAGAGGCAGTGCGGTGAGCACTGGTGACAGATGGTGCACCAGTGAGGCTCCATCCCGGCCTCAGGACAAGCAGCAGGAGCTTTAGTGGCGACACAGTGTCTATCCAGCAAGCAGGATTCCAAAGCACAGCTCCGTGGCAGCAAAGTGGTCAGTGTATCAACGGTTGGAGTGATTTGGGTCTGGTTTCCTTGGTTCGAACCAGAAAAAAACAAAAACAAAAACAAAAAACAAACAAAAACCAATATTATAGGCGTTGGAGAGATGGCTCAGTGGGTAACAGTATTTTGCTGCTCTTGCAGAGGACAAGGTCTGGCTTCTAGTACCCACATGGTAGCTGACAACCATCCATAACTCCAGTTCCAGAGGATCCAACACCCGCTTCTCCCCTCGGATGTACTGAGCTTACATCCATGCAGGCAAAACACTCATACACATAAAAAGTAAAAACAAAATTTAAAAATGTTATGAACATATTTATTTTCATATTTTAAGTAAATAAAATCAAATTTAGAATCACATCTGATTTATGTCATCAGAGCTACCAGACTTTATACTTTTGAACAAATTTGTTTTTATATTTATATTGAGAATTTCATAATGTGTTTTGTGGAGATTCCCACCCCCTATTCCCTCACCTCTGATTCTTTTCCTAATCCCCTCCAACCACATTTCTTTCCAAACTTCATGTGTTCTCTGAGTCCTCTTGGGATAGGACCATCTATGGAGCCTGGGAGCCTCTCAGAGACTGCATCCTGAAGACTTTGGAGCCCCCTCTCTGAATCGGTCTCTCTCCTCCTGGACACTAGGCTGCTGGACATATAAGAAGGGTGAAGTTTCTCTTTAATCCATCTGGGAACTTTCCGAACCTGGTAACAAAGGAAAAGATCTATATCCCAAAGGAGTTGAAATACTTAGCACACACAGTAGCAGAATCTGGAAAAGTGACCTCCAAGAGGGGCAGGACTACTGAGGGAGGTGGAGCTGGTTGGTGGAGCATGTGATCTCAAGTGCCATCGGGTACCCCGTTAGCCCTTGTCAAGTTTCTGGACTTGAGCCAGTTTTCAGACCAAGTATGTGGCCAAGGAGCGGTGAAGTTCCAACCCCAGTGAGTTTATAGAGTAACAACCCCCAGTCCCACCTATAAAAGCCCATGGACATATTTATTCAAATGCTGCACATTGGGGCTGCAGAGATGGCTCAGTGGTTAAGAGCACTTGTTGCCTTTGCAACAGACCTGAGTTCAATTTCCAGCATTCATGTCTAATGGCTCACAACTGCCCTTAACTCCAGCTCCAGGGCATACAACATCCTCATCCGGCCACCACAGGTACCCCCCCCACCCACACACATACACACAGTGACACATATACACAAAAGTAAAAACATAATCTTAAAAATGACTATATGCTGCACACTAGGGAGAAGGCATGCCTTCGCATTTCAATGACTCCTGGACATAGACAGCCAGTACTAAAACACAGAGCCCTGATGTGTCACCATTGCTGTGAGGACGAGATCCGGAAAATAACTGGAGATGTGGCTAGCTTCTGGTTTACAGTGGACCTGTCATGTCCACAGATCCACATGTCCACCTGGGGATGCTTCTCCAGCTCTGGGTATGTAACCAGACTGAAGCACTGAATGGTTGGTATCATGTCCATAGGCTCTTGCTGCCCCACCAGGGACGGTGCCTAAACTTCTGCCCTGCTTTGAAGCAAAGCATTGCCACATTGGGGTGGTGATGATGCAGGGAGTCTCTCGTGGATAGAAGGCTGGTGTTCCCCATTTTATCTCAGTTTAGTTTCTGAGACTGCTCCCTGAAGAAACTGGATGGGCCCTAGGAGATGAGTATAGACTTCCACTAGCTCAGTCAGATTGCAGTTCCTAGTTCAGCATGGGTATTTCACGTGTTGTCTTGTCAGGACTGACTGGTATCCAGCCACCAATCGCCACGTTTGTTTTTTTCCAGGAATAAAAGGCTTATAAGCAGTTTGAAACCACATGGATTGGACAAAACCTATAGTTTTGTCCGGATATTGTGTTAACTTTCTCATCATCTGTGATGTAATGTGAAGAAATATGTAAAATCTACTCAACCTTACATGTCACGTCGATCTGTTTCTTAGATGACGAGTGCACAGAGAGACGAATGAGCAAGAGGGCTGGTGCTTAGGGGTCTCGTTATAGGTGCCCAGTAGAGGGAGAGCAAACCCTGCAAACTTTAGAATACGACCCAAGTATGTGCTTTTAGGGGTCCGTTGGTCAGGATGTGCATGGACAGCCATTCTGAAAAAAATAAAATTGGACTTTTGCATCTTGTACCGTCTACCACAAGAAGAAAGGTCACTGCCTGGCCAGCTTCTTGGGCTCTGGATGTAGAACATTCCATCAGTTAACACTCTGCCTTTAAATGACAATCAGAGAACTTTGTGCTTTAGATACGGGGCAGTAAAGGGTTTTTCTTTTCAGCCACTTGTTGCTCATCCAGGTTGGGGTTCAAACAGCCCTGCCGCTGGGACCATGTGCTCTGACACACCTAGCGGTTCTGGGAATACCAGTGTTGGGAAAATATCCAATGTCAAATATGCTTTTGAAACAAATATTGGACTGAAAACAATCTTATTTTACTATTAGAAATTACTTTAAAATGCAATGTTTCATTTTAATACCAAGGTCAGCACAAAATAAATAAGAAAACACAGTGAAGAAGTATGCTGAAGCTGGAGTTGACCCAGATCGTGCTCAAGTATGAGAGCTGGGGCCCTCGGCATTATGAGTCACGGTCAGTAGAGGATGCTGTTGCATCTTGTATAGCATTCTTCCAGAGAAATCTTGCAAGGGCTATGGCCTCTACCGAGGGCAGGAAAGGAAAATGAAAGTGAGTAGCAAGGATGGGGACTTCCTGCTGGGCAAAACAACAAGAGCTGTAAAGTTCCAGAAAACGGGAGATTACAAACAGATGGAGGCTTTGTTGCCAAAACTGTCCTCAGAGCAAAGGTGATTTTAAAGACATGACACTACATAACGAAGGGACTTACACACTGCTATCTCCTCCAATATGTGATTTAGTCGTCACAAGAACTGGCCATTCCTGGATTTCTGGAAGCTTGATTTTCATTAGGCAGAACTGTTTTAACACAGGATATGGGTTAGGAAAATGTTGCTTCCTGACTTTCTGGTAAGGTCAAGTTTTGTGGCATTTTCCCTGTTGGCCCAGGTAGCAGATTTCTATCAATTGTATATGGTGATGTATTGTGGAATGTGTTCATACACCACCAGCAGCGGCAGAAATGATCAGTAGAGGCATTCAGTAGAATGGTGGCCAGTAGGAGGCACTATTGTAGGCAATGCTATGAAATGGGGTGTCAAGCATTGTTCTCATTTTACAGGTGAGGAACATGAGGTCTGGAGAGTTTAATTGCATATACATTATTATTCCCTCTTCATAAATGAGTCACGTTCCCCCAGTCCTGTCTGCAGTCATCAGCCTTGCTCTTCTTCTGTCCTCTGCATGGCGATTCCAGAAGAACGCTCTGGGCGTGGGGGTTGCTTGTGTGTCCTGGGACGTGCAGCTGCCAAGTCAGTGGGCTTCCTGGGGCCCAGGGTTTACCTTTCAGACCTATGTGTGGGTGGCCCTTGGGCCTGCACCATCTCCTGGAAGCTAATTAGAAGCAAATATCACAGCCCCAGATCCACTGAGCCGGAATCTACGTGTAAACAAGATTCCTGGAAGACTGACTTGTTTGTTAAAGTTTACAAGTACTTACACAGGATAAGGCTCTGCAACAATTTTCTGTAAATGGTCAGACAGTGAATATTTTAGGGTTTGACTTCTCTAGTGATGCCTTTGCATGTTAGCCTTAGAAGCACAGGTTAAATATGTGCTTTTCTCCTTTGTTAAATATAGGAGGTGGTATGTGATGAGCTAAAAGTTCTTACTGGTGACTCATGGTTACTTCTTCCTTAGATAACTAAAAAAAAAAAAAACCCCTCCAGGTTCCTAATTTATACTTAACAAGAGGATACTTTCTGATACCATGGCACCTCACTCTGTAGGAACTGAAATTAAGCTGCATGAAAATGTTTGCATCCACATAAGCATGAAGCACAGTTTTTGTTAATGAATCTTTGCTAATTCTGAAGGACATCACAAACATGCCACAACAGCCACCTTACTAGATATTCATGGGAACAGTGTGGGTCTCAATAGAATGCATGGGAGCTCTACCACGGGGATTCTGCTTGGACATTGTGAGCTAGCCTCAGGAGTCATCCTGGCAAGCCTGCTTCCAGGGGATTCTGTAACAGGTGTTCCAGGGCTGTCTTAGAAAGACCAGTTCTTAGCCAATGTAGAGGAAACCGGACGAGAGCTTGAATGAAGTCTTAAGAAAAAAGAACAGTGCAGGTTCAAACAATGTCCCTTATGTTAATAACAGAATCAAATTTCTGTCAGTATGCAAAATGGCTGGATATATCCAGATGTCATGATTGAATCTGTATCAACACCAAACTATCATCAGAAAACTGTTCTCACGCAGTTTGGTCTTGAGACCTCTTTAAAGTCTTAAAAAATTGTGAAGACTATATAGCACTTTTATTTAAGGAAACTGTATCTATGGATACATAGTGGGTTAGAATTAAAAGCTGAGAATTTAAAAAATTTTAAACCATTCATGTTGATATAAATATTTTTATGAAAATAAACTCTATTTTCCACAACAAAAGAAGGGTTATTGAGGATGGCCTGTTTCTGCATTTTTACAAAACTTTTTAACATCTGGCTTTCCAGAAGACAGCTAGAGCCTCACATCTGCTCTGCATTCGGTTTGTGGTAATGCTACACACCAGATAACCCCACTGCAAGGTCCTGAGGCACTGAAAGTCCAGCTGCTGCTCCTGTCCCCGTGTTCCTCAGAAATGCCCCTGACCTCATGGACTCCTTGAAGAAGCACATGGTGACCTGCTCCTGAACGATAGCTTGGAATCCATCGCTTAGAACAAGGATAAAACCATGGTTTCAGTCTGGCGAACAAAGTACAAAACTCCTTATCTTGGCCTTTTCAGATCTTCATAATCTGTCTCCTGCCATCCTTTGTAATGCTGTAGCTCCCGTTTCTCTACTCTCTGAAATGTGAGGGTGTGTCAGTCAGCTTTCTGTTGCCATCAGAAATAATTAGATTATTAAACTAATAAAGAAAAGGATTTATTTTGGCTCACAGTTTTCAATGGTCACTTAGGTGTATTGTGCTTGTGGTGAGGAATGAGTCATGGGGCAAGCCCACTCACCTCATGGACGGTGAGGAGAGAGAGTAGGGGGAGAAGATGAGGGGAAGACAAGAGAAGAGAGGAAGGAATGAGAAGGAGGAGCAGGAGGGAGGGAAGGACGGAGGGTAAAGGAGAGGCAGGGGAGACAGCCTTCCACAGTACCCCAGAAGCATACCTCAGTCACCTAGGACCCTCGAGTGGCCTCACCTCCTGGGTCCCACCACTCCACAGTCCCAAACTGGGAACCGAGTCTCTTAGACGATGCGCATTGTGGAGAACATTTAGGATCCTCACCATAGCAACAGTCTTGCCCTGTTCTACTCTCTGGTATTTTCCTATTCTTGGGTCTCTGCTCTTACATTTCCGATCACTTCACATTTCAGGTCCTCTTATGGGACCACTATCTCTCAAGTGTTCTAGATCTATACCCAATCAAAGAACTTTTAAACAGAAACTTTCAAATTTGAGCATTGTTATCAGAATACACTGCCTTTCCAGAAATCTTCCTTAGTTTGGTCCTGTTATTGTGTTAAATGACATCCTTAAACACTGATGCCTATGACAGACATTCTCAGTACAGATGCTATTTCCCTTTACCAAGTAGGAATTTCTGTGTGTCAGTCACACTAAGTGCAGGCTTATTTCTTTTTGAATGAAACCACTAGTAGTATTTTAATGAATGATTAAAAGGAGTATCTTTTTAATACTGATGCTGTTACCAGTGTTGTTTGTTTTTTTATTAATTTCTTTATTGACTTTTGACACAGGGTCAAGCTGGCCTGGAACACATGCAGCCCGAAAAGCCTTGAACTCCTGATCCTCCTGCCCCCACCTCCCACACGATTTCAGGGATTACTGGTCTGCACCCTCACTCCTGACCTACAAAAGTATTTTAAATGAAGCCTCTGAGATGATAGTCAAACCTTTTACAAAATTCCTTTAAAAATACCAGACTTCCAAAAATCAGAATTTAATTTAAGATAAATAAATGTGCACAATACTGGTGGTGCCAGATCAAAACAGATGAATCAGATGCTCTCAGGCTGTCTCCTAAGGTCTGGATCCCTTCAGGAAAGATTTTGGCCTTGGGAATTTGTGGGTTGGACTGCCCTGGGAGCTGGGCCCAGGAAAGATGCTGGTCTAGGGCAGCTGGTGGCCGTGCTACCCAGGGATGCAAAGGAAGATGGGGGCAGGAAGCAGCCCCAAGGGCTCCTGGGGACTGCATTGAGGAGCTAGGTTGGTCTGGATGCAAAGGATCAGGAAAAGGGTAGGTCAGCCCTGGCATCCAGGAAAGAGGCTGGCGGATCATGCAGGTCCAGGGAAGTAGAGGGAGGTGAGGGTGGGGCCAGACCCGAGGGCTCCTGGGGACCCAAGAAGGAACTGAGTTGGTCTGGGTGTAAAGGATCAGGAAGCAGTGGGGGTTCTCCAGGTGTCTGGAGCACTAAGAGAAGGAACAGGACAAGACCCAGGCTAGGAGGAGAGACTAGCGTGAGAGATGGGAGGATGAATGAGGCTGGAGGAGTCAAGGCGCTGAGGGCACAATGGACTTACCCCAGAGAGAGAGGCCTATGGGTCGGAGAGAGCACAATTAATATATTTTTAAATATTTTTATTTTATGTGTATGCGTGTATTGTCTGCATGTAGGTAAGTGTACCCGTGTCGTGCAATTCCCGTGGAGGACAGAAGAGGCTGTCGGATCCCCTGGAACTGGAGTTATGGACAGTTGTTAGCTGCCATGTGGGTGCTGGGATTCGAACCCAGGTCTTCTGCATGAACATTCAGTGTTTTTAACCACTGAGACATCTCTCCAGCCCCTCCAAACAGATGATTTTTAAGTACTCCTTAGTTCTCAGCACCTTTCTCATGTTCATGGCCAAACATGAGACACTAAAGTGAAGCTAAACTCAACTGTAAGATGGCAGAAATTTGGGAAACTTTTAATATAAATACTTGCTAGAAAAATGGTAATTTTAGCAGGCTTTTTTACAACCCACAAATTGTTACTTAGAAATTAGTTTACAGAGATATACCATACACTTCACATGATTTTCTTCGTATTCGAACCATATGACCATCATGACTATAGCCAGTTTTATGTTTATAGATATTTCCCTGACTATTCAAAGAAGATATACATAAAGTATCTTTATCTGATCTGTAATACCATCCCTCTGGCTGTTGGTGTGAGAAGTACCAGTTCTAAACCAATAGTGAGACCTTGTCTCAAGAAATAAGATAAAATGACAAAACATTTTGTTAGTAACTGGTGGCTGTGGGTATGAATCCCCTCCTTCGTAAGGCTGTTATTCCTCCTCCTGCTTCTCGCTGCATCCACTCACAAAGCCTCAAATGCAAACTTTCAGATTTGAATTTCTGTGTTCATAATATTTTTACTAAAAACATGTGATGCATTCCAGCCCTTTCCCCATGGTTAGCTAAAGGGAAGGAACAAGATCTAGACCAAATGGGCTCATTCAGTTCTGCCAAATGTTCTAAAGAGTCCACACTAACCTGTTAAAGCATAGAAGACTTTGACATTGAACACACCGGGATTTAAGTCAGGTTCAACTCTTTGGCAAGGTAATATACATTTTGGAGTTCTTTTTTTTCATTAATTTGAAACAAAAAAGATAATACAGACCACATGAAATTTTGGTCATTTATTCAACTAATGACAAAGCAACTTGAGAGACATATTATATGCCTCACCCTTAAATTTTTTTTATTTATCATTATTGTATGTGTGTGTGTGTGTGTGTGTGTGTGTTTGCATGTATGTATCTGTGATGTGTTTGAGTGTGGCATGCACATGTCAGGACATGTGTGTAGAGGTCAGGGAACAACTCCCTGGAGTCAATTCTTCCCTTGTACTTTGAGTTATGGAGCTCAAATGTGAGTGGAACACACCTTTCCCTGCTGAGCCACCTGCCCCCATGAATTACCATTTAATCTACACAACACACATGTGATAATTACTGTGATGATTTTTTCACCTTCAGACAGGACTGCTGATTTTAAAGCATTTTTTTCTTTATTCTTGACATATTTGTATAACCTGAAACGCACAGATTTTTAAGCTTTCAGTTAAATGACTATTAACAAATGCATAAACTCAGTCACCCATACATCAAAGTAAACTTGACTTTAATTACAGATGATATCCCACTTAGCATGGCCCTGCTGACAACTGTTTTCTTTACAGTAAAGCATCATGTACTCAGTAGAAACCCCACTTGGAATTTTGATCCTTTCCCGGGTTAGAGATAGTGAGTGTGATATTCTCCCAAGAGGCTGGGCAGAAGCAGCAAGCCTCCACTGCCAGGGAGCCCTTGGGATGCTCACATGTGTTGTAAATGAACTTTGCACTGCTCTAAGCTAGTGCAAATGCTCTGCACCCGTCTAGGCTAAGCTGTGATGTATTACCCATGATGTAATACATGTAATACCCTTGGTGTATTAAGTGTGCTTTTGACTCATACTGTGCTCTATTTCTGATGGGTTCAGTCAGGACATGACCTTGTAAGTCCGGTAGCATCTGTTACTGGGTCAAGGTTGGTGCTGTAGAGGTGTGCCTGGACCATCCGGGCTCAGGGTGGATGTTCTTGGCCCTGCTCTTCTGCTGTTTCTCAACCTCCTGGCATTAGAGATGCCAAAAGGCCTTAAGATTATGCAAGTGTCAACATATATGTTGTTTTTTCATTTACACGATTTCTATTAGTTTGCCCATTTTGAAATTTTACTGAGTCGGGTGGTTTTTTTCTTATGTAGATACAACAAAAATAGCTTAGAATAGATTTATTCAGAGATGACGCAGGAGCCCTCCTTTTATAATCCCTTTCTATGATGTCATTGATCATTTCACGTTTGAGACCTTGGGCCTGTTTTCCTCACCTGTGTGTCCCCATAGGCTGATGACAGGCAGCAATAAGGCTTATTGAACCACATGATTCATAATGCTGCAGACCATGGCAGGTGACACAGAAAGGAGTTTAGCTGATGTACAAATAAAGGTTTTGTGCTTTGCTTAGAAAGCTTCTCATGTATGGTCCTTTGTTCCAAATGGGGTTTAACGGATCATCTTACTCAGTTTTGTCATTTATTTATTTTGGCTTTGAAGCTAAAGATCTTCACTTTGAACAATTTTATGTAGGGTGGAACTGTTTCTGGGAAGTTTGTGGAAATGTAAAGTATCCAGTTGTATAAGATTAACTATTACTTCATGAACTGAGAAGTTGAAGATTACAGCGTAGTAACACTTTTTACTTGGGAACCGTTATTCTTCTGAGCTGTTAAAAGCACTTTGCAGACAAATACTGGCTAGACTGGCAGATTGAATCATAAATTAAGACAAACAGGTTGCTTAGCGAAATCTTTTGTACTTACTCCGGATCACGTTTGTACAAAATGGCTTTGAAGGGATAGAACCACAGTAGAAAGCCAAGCAGGTGGCTCACTTTCACCCAAAGGTCTAGGAATGGTCCCCTGCACCCTACTCTAGATGAGGGTGAGAAATAAAAGGGGAAAGAGCTTCCTGTCATGGAAATCTCTCAGAGAAGCTAGACATCTGCTTAGTATCTGATCACTGTGCTGGCTCATTCCTTTATTCATTCCCAAATACTTACTGCTCCTTGCTGTACAAAAAAGACTTAATAAATATATTGAATTTTTTCTCTTTCTTCTTTCCTCCCTCTTTTCCTCCCTCCCTCTTTCTAAGCCACTTTATGACAATGTTTAAAAAAGACAGCCTTGGAGACTGGAGAGGTGGCTTAGCGGTTAAGAACACTGTTCTTGCAAAAGACCTGGGTTCAAATCCCAGCACCCACATGGCAGCTAACAACTGTCGGTAGCTCCAGTTCCAGGGGATCCGACAGCTTATTCTGTCCTCTGCAGGCATTGCACAACACGGGTGCACTTACCTACATGCAGGCAATACATGAATACACATTAAAATAAAAATAAAAAGACAGCCTTACTCTTAGCATCTGTTTTAAGGCTAAAAACAGACTCCAACCACTGAGAACCTGTTCATTAAGAACTCTCTCAGAAATGTGCTTTCCAGGAAAGGCTTTGCTCATTCTTTATTGAAATGGTATAGGTATCTCCAGCATGAAACGGGGAAGTCAGACCCACCCTCAGTTTATCAGAGAATTTTGCCCTTTTATCCCTAGACCTAGAGTAGCACACACAACTACCAATAGACACTTCTCAGTTTCTCTCGTGGTTTACAAAGAGAAAAGCAAGCACGCTGTTTGCAACACTTTGATGCTTTGATATGTAAGACATGCATGCCCATATTCATGCACTATCTTAGGTTCAGGGTAAGGACAGATTCTGAGGGATTAAGGTCATATTGCCAGGTCACAAGAGGCGTACATGGCTCAGTAAGCTTTGTTTACATTATAAACAATAACTTTGGTTGCAAGGTCAAGTAAATTTTTAAAAATATTTTATTTATTATTTTTACTTTATGTGTGTGAGTGTAATGCCTACACGTAGGTAGGTGCTCCGGTGTCATGCAACGCTCTCAGAGGTCAGAAGAGGGCATCAGATCCCCTGGAACTTGAGTTACAGGTGGTTGCTAGCTGCCATGTGGGTGCTGCGAATTGAACCTGGGTCTTCTGCAAGAGTACTCAGTGTTCTTAACTACTGAGTCATCTCTCCAGCTCCCAAAATGCCCATATTGTAAAAGTGATTCCTACGCTTCATTTTCTTCCCTTTTTCAACTTTCTTTCTCTTCCTTCCCTCCTTCCTTCCTTCCCTCCTTCCTTTCTTTATCTCTCTTCCTTCTTTTTTAATAGAGTCTTATTGACCTTTAATAGGGCCTTAAAATCAGTAGCCCAGGATTGCCCTGAGTCCATTCTCTCCTGCTTTAGCTCCCTAGGCCTGGAATTACAAGCATGCACCATAATAAATGTATATTTATTATAGTAAAAAAGATCCTTGACTTTGAAGCTTTACATTCTAGTAGTTGAGATATACAAGTTAATATAAGGAAGGATAGAACTTGGCAAATGCCAAAACACAACTAAAAATTATTTGCCAGGGAAAGTTGGAAATAGGCGAAACTCTGAGACCTCAACAGAACGTCAGTGAAGGCTTCATGGAAGAGATCGCGTGAGGAAGACATCTTTAAAACTGTCCTTACCAATGTACCCTCTACTTCTGCTGGAGAGACTAGAGATGGGGAAGTGGGTGCTGTTGTAACCATCCCAGAAACAGCTAAGCTAAATGGTGATTGTAGAAAGGAAACAATGGTACAAGACTGAAGGGATTTTTACAGAAATACAATTAAGGGACTTGGGAACTGGGTGTGTGGGAGACAGTGAAAGGAGATGCACTGAAGGACAGCTGGGGTGTAGAAAACAACTGCAAAGATGCTCCTGCTTCAACTGGGGGAGGGGTAAGACACCAAGCACAGCTGTTTTTATGCAGGCTTGGTGGTGCACACCTGTAACTCCAACAATGAAACGGGCTGATCCTGAGCTCAAGGCCAATCTGGGATACACAGTGAGACTATATCTCAGAATAAACCAGAACCCAAACCCAAACGAGCCTGTTCTAAAAAGAGTCGGACAGCGGAGCAAGCGAAGGTTATCAGGACAGGAAAAATCCCAAAGAGGAGGAAGCTTTCTGAGGGGAACTGATAAACTCCATAATCCACTGTCTTTTGTTCTTGGACCAGTTTTGCTTCTGGGCCTAGGCCTGGACAACTTTGTGCTTGTGCAAGCAGAGATGGGCTCTGCAAGGGAGAGAGATAAGCAAAGTGTATGGCTCTTGTGTGATCCATCAGAAAATGGTGCTTATGCAGATTAGCTGCCTCTCTCCCAGGAATATTCATAGTCACTGAATTCTGCTCTGTGTATTCTGGAAGCAAGGTCTAAAGGCTTCTAAGGGGCAGAGTGAAATGTCTTGAATACTGTACCTTAGAAACAAGGACCTGTCTCGAGGCATTCCACAAGCCTCTCCTGTTAAGACACTTTTGACAGAGATTAAAACTGCTTTGGACAGGTGGCGGGAGAACTGGGCTGGAGGCCACGAAGTTGAAGCTTGGCCTCCAGCAGGCAGGTTGAGGTGAAGGAGAGATGTTGGACTTCCGTCACAGGCTCTGCTTCAGGAACAGGAGAGACTGCGAAGCAAGTGAATTTGGAGGAGGGAGAGAGTGAACTGAAATGCAGCTCTGAAGAATTCTCGGCCAGTCCGGCAGGGAGAAGGCGCTGACGTCAGAGTCATCTTCTCCCCAGCTGAGCTGGCTCGGCCACCTGCCAGATGCTGTACTAGAAAGCACGGACAGAGCTGACGCAAAGAGGCTCTTTGCAGCTGAGGCAGCCCTCGCAGGAGCTGGGAGCAGATGCTATCTGCTGAAAACATTCCCAGAGGCAGGGCCGCAAAGCCTTTCCTGAAAGTACAGGAAACCAACCCTCACATCGGAAATAAATATAAACAGACTAAGTAGTTCAAGTGAAAGAGTAAAATTCTGGAGCTGGAGAGATGGCTCACTGGTTAAGAGCACTGGCTGTTCTTGCAGAGGACCCGGGTTTGTTTCCCAGAACCCACATGGTGGCTAACGTCTGTAACTCTAGTTCCAAGAGATCTGACACCCTCTTCTGACCTCTGCAGGCACTGCACAACATGGGTGCACTTACACGCATGCAGGCAACACACTCATATACATAAAATAAAAATGCTAAAAATATTTTTAGATAAGATTAAGATTCTTAGACTGGATCAATGGTCATCCAGACTGTCTATGTTAATAAGAAACATTTTAATAAAGACACAGAGAGTTTGAAAAAGTGATGGGGAAACTACATAAGCACCAACTAAAGAGGAGCTTTGTAACTACAAAAAACATAGTATGTAAGGCACAAAATAGAGAGTATGAGCATTCAACACTGATGTAAGAGTTAGACATTTGCTCCGATTTGCTTTCTACTGCTGTGATGAAAAGACTGACCGAAATCAACTTGGGAGGAAGAGCTTATTTCGCTTACATGTCCTGATCCCAGTTCATCCTTGAG
Organism: Nannospalax galili; assembly: GCF_000622305.1. Taxonomy (NCBI): domain Eukaryota; kingdom Metazoa; phylum Chordata; class Mammalia; order Rodentia; family Spalacidae; genus Nannospalax; species Nannospalax galili. The sequence goes on along the minus strand of NW_008348201.1, from coordinate 1,380,614 downwards.
GGAAACCAAAACAGGAACTCAGGGATAGTACCTCAAGGCAGGAACTGAAGCACAGACTGTGGAGGAATGCTGCTTACTGGCTCCTGCTCAACCTGCTTTCTTAAACAACCCAGTCCCACCTGCCGAGGGGTGGCACCACCCACTCAACAATCAAGAAAATGCCTCACAGACTTGACCACAGGACAGTCTGATAGAGGAAACTCCCCAGTTGCAACTCCCTCTTCACAGGTATGTCAAGTTTCCAAATAAGCCGCCCATGAGAATATAATCTTAAGTCTGTATATATCTAACAACATAGTTTCAAACTGTGAATAGATATGTTCACAATTTTAGTAGAAGAGTGCTACAAGTATCTCTCAACATGACATAAAGAGTACAGGAAGATGTAGTTAGCACTACAGAGCACCACACCCAACAACAACATCATTCATCTTGTTTAAAGTACATATGAAAAAAAGTACACATGTTCATTTGTTACCATGAACGTACTAGAAATGCAAAGCATGATAACAGAAAAAGAAGAACTATTGATAGGTTGAATGAGTGGAGGAAGGCATTAGGGTATTTAAGATAGAGTGAAAAAGAAACAAGAGCACAAAGAAAAGAATAGTGCATTAAAAAAAATATGGTTCCCACACAGAGGGAACCATAGTAGTCCAACAAGATAATGACAAATTACACATACATTATCTCTACATGAGTCCATGTGTATAGCTAAAAGCGACACAACAAGAAAGAGTGACAGGAGAAACCTTCCTTTGAGTTGTTGGCCAGGTGGTTCAAAATATTCCCAAAACTACTCAGGCTATTGCCACAGCCCTTGATGGCCTCCCAGAACTTGAAGGTAAGACCCTACTGCTGAAGACAGAACATACTTCAGACACAGGATTTGGAGCAGTAGAGCTGCAACTGACCTGCAACCACTCCCCCTGAGCGCTATAAAGGTGCCAAGAAAAACATCAGTGGATGGTCCAACACCAGCTTCAAGACCAAATAACCACAAGAGTGGCCAGCACAGCATATGACATTGGTGCAGTAGTGGCACTTTAACTTGAGGCAATCAACAGCTACCCAATTGGACTAAAAGCCCACTCAGTGGGAAGAAACTCAAGTGTGGTACTATAAATGTAACCAAATACACATGGCTGGAGAGGTCACAGATCTTAGAGAAAACCCCAAGACTGTCACATCCCTAGACTAATGTGATTTCTTACTATGTGCAAAGTATGTATCCTTATATTTACAGACAAATATTCCAGTCACCACTCATCAAAGAAGCTCATTTTGCACCAATCAGAGACTATTTACCGAGTACCACAACTGGTCACACATGGACATTGTCTATGAATTGCCCAGGCGGAAGTGACACATCTACAATGCAGGCTCCACACTTATGGTTCATGGAACACAGAACACAGGTAAGGAAGAGGACACTAATGAAGCTCCTTCATGTGGGGGCAGGGGAGGTTGGGGGGGCAGGCGGCAGGAACACAAAAGTTTTCAAATGGCCAAAGCATAGAGATCTACTGAATGCTGGTCCTTGGACAGGACCCCTTTATCAGACTCCACCCACCCAAGGCTCAGGGACCATCTCAGAAGAGGGGGTGGAAAGATTGTAAGAGCCAGGGAGGAGGTACAGGACCATATGGAAACAGAGTCCTACAAGCTCCTGGGGACCTGCTCATATGATTCTATGGCAATGGTGTCAGCATACACAAGTCCCATGCAAACTCAGGCAGAAAAAACCCAGCATACAACTGGGAAAATGAACAGACCCCAATCTTATCTGAAGAAATACTGGCAACTGATTGGTGCTGGGTGAAGAAGAGCCGTCTTCCTAAAACAAGGGACTCTAGCTAGATAGGCTGCTAGACCTCAATGGATGGACTTCCACTGGAGAATGTCTGGGGACACGGACTTGACACAGTGGGCCTTAATAGGGATGACAGAGTATATGGGCTCCAGTGGGGGGGGGCAGAGGGCTATAGGAGGGTGCCAGTGGGGACCAGACTATAAAGATGATTAAGGTTGATTGAGATGTTCTGTATGAAATACACAAAGATTCAGTAAAAACAAACTTTAAAAAAAGTTATGGGACAATTTCAGTCAATGTCAGAACAAGAAGGGAAAACTTAAATTAATGGTACATACTTACTGGTCTTGGTCATAAATTAAGACTTTGAGTTACTACTCAAATTTGTTGTAAGTAAAACATTTTGTGCTATATTAAAATGAGGTTGACCTATTATTTTCTTTTTACTTATACTTATTTTAGTGTGTGTGTGTGTGTGTGTGTGTGTGTGTGTGTGTGATGATACACATGTTGAGGTCAGAGGACAACTTCTCTTCTTTCATCACATGGGTTCTGGGGATCAAACTCGGGTGATTAGGCTGGGATGACCAGCCCCTTTGCCTCCTGAGCCATCTTGCCAGCCAGTCTTCTGTTTTCTGACTCACCTTCGCCTCTGTCCTCCCTCCCTTGTCTTTTTCTGTCCCAGTATTAGTTACTTTCCTGTCAACATGATGAAAATATCTGACAGAAGCAACTTAAGAAAGATTTGTTTGGCTCATGGTTTTGGAAGTTCATCTTGGCACACAAAGGCATGGAGTGCAGCTCAGATCACATGGCGGGCATGTGTGGCAGAGTCCGTTCAAATCCCAGAGGACCAGGAGGCGAAGAGTAAGGCAGGAATCCATTTTCTCTTCTCCTCTGTCTCTTTTTTAAATTTTATTTATTTTTTAAATATTTTATTATTTTCATTTCATGTATGAGTGTATTGGCTGCATGTATGTGAGTGCACCTGTGTCGTGTAATGTCATGGAGGAGGTCAGAAGAGAGCTTCGGATTCCCCTGGAACTGGTGTTAAGGATGGTTAGCCAAACTCACATAGAGTATGTTACCACATACCTTATGAGGAAGTATGAATTAAAAAATTACTTTGCTCTTTATAGAGGGATATTTATGTTTTATTTATTTCTATTGTGTATGTGTGTATTGCCTGCATGTGTGTAAGTGCACCCATGTCATGCAATGCCCACAGAGGACAGAAGAGGACATCAGATCCCCTGGAACTGGAGTTATGGATGGTTGTTAGCTGCCATGTGGGTGCTGGGACGTTTTAGTTTTTCAATTACACCTTTGGTTTGATTTCTGTATTTTTAAACACTTTAAAATTTTTATTTATATGCGTTTTACGTGTATGAACGCTTTGTTTGCAGGTATGTAAGCATACAACGTGCATGCAGCACATACACGCAGCACCCGTGGGGGCCAGAAGAGGGTGGAGACTTCTGGCACTGGAATTAGGGACAGTTGTTATCCACCACATGGGTGCTGGGAGCCAAACCTGGGTCCTTTGCAAGAACAGCCAGTGCTTCTAACCGCTGAGCTGTCTCTCCTGCTCAACTTTCATCTTCTTAATGTTGCTGCATGTATTTGATTTTGTGGATTTAAAAACTTCCCTTTGCTGATTTGGAAGTTAATTGCACAATCCAGTTACACTCGGGAAAAATTCCTGTGGGAAAAGTGCACAGCACCTTCACTGCAGGAGGATGGGGGTGGGAAAGTCGCAGTATAGGCGGGAAGAGCTCACTGCGCCTGCGCAGCACGTCTGTGTCCTGGGGAAGGCTGTCCGACAATCTACTAACCAGAGCAACTGAAGAATAAGACTCCTGCTCGGTGCAGTGTTTACAATGCAGACGCTAGATGAAATGAAGACAATTTCCCCCCAAACCGGAGCACCCCAGCAACGTGATCTTTTCTAAGACCCACAATCCATCCGTGTTACATAGCTGCCTTTATCTGTTCGTTTCTTTTTCCTTTGCAAAAAAAATGGCTTTTTTTTTTTTTTCTTTGCTTGATTGTTGACAAGCAACTCTTTATTTTTGGAAAATATATCGATGTCAATTTCTTTTTAATTTAAAATTTTCACACATGAGCAGTGAGTACTATATACATATAATCACTCTCTGCTCCAGCTCCTCCTGTGTCCCCCAGTCTTTCTCAAGTTCATGATCTCTTCTATAATTACTATTGCCTTGTATACACACACACACACACACACACACACACACACACACACACACAGCCTACTGAGTCCATTTAGTGTTGTATTATGTGCATGTGTTTAGGGGTGACCACTTGGGATTGGGTAACCTACCAGGGGGCTCATCCCTGGAGAAGACTGATTCTCCCTCTGGGCAGCAGCTGGTTGCCTATAGCTCTTTACCTTAAGGTGGGACCTTATGAAATTTCCCCTAACCATGTTGGCATGTTGACTGGTGGAGCCGTTTGTAGGTCTTGTTTAGGCAATCACACTGTTGTGATTTCATGGGCGCAGCTCCCTGTCGTGGCTAAAGACACTGCCTAGCATCAGGTGTCCTGGTCCTCTGGCTCATAGGTATAGGGGTTGTGTTGTGGTTGTACCACTTGGGGCTGGACACCCTACAGTCATTTATTCTTTTGACCTGTTGTGAATCTCTGTAATAGTCTCCATCTGCTGAATAAAAAGAAGCTTCTTTGATGAGAGGTACATTTATCTGTGGGGATAAGGATACAGTTAGAAATTAAATGGTTTAGGGAAGTGGCAGTAGTGCGTTCCCCTCTAGGATCTATGTCTTCTTTAGGACTGGGCATTTGGCTAGATTTACAGTACCTGGCAAGAATTCTCGCCTATTAAGTGGGCTTTAAGTTCAATTGGATAGCTGTTGGCTAAGTCCAAGAAAACAGTGTCACCATTGCACCATTGGGACGATTTTGCTGGGCTGGTCATTGTGGTTGGTAGGCTCACAGCTAGACGGGATTATTGATGACTTTTCTCCCTTGGCAGTACCTTCTGATACTATGAGAGCCGGTCCTCCGATTCCAGGTCAGTCCCAGCTCCAGTCCTACAGGTACATGTCTGAAACATGCAGTGTCTGCAGCAATAGGGTCTTTGCTTTGGGCTCATGCTTTGTCAATATTTGTCACGTCTCTAACAGAATATGGGGAGGAGAATATAGCCTATCATTAAACCTGTTGGAACATCTGATTGTTGTTCTTAATGAAGAGGGTTGCCTGCCATTCAGTTTCTCCATTTCAGAAGCATTGGTGCCTGGGCACCCGTTGTAGCATATGCTATACTTTCTGTCTTTCTAGCATCCTTTCAGATATGCAGCCTGTCCCCAATTCAGCCAGCTCTTTTCAGCCCCGTTTCTTTCTGCTGCTATTCCAATCCAAGTAACTTTCTTCATGCCGTTTGTGGATATAAGACATTGTTAATGTATCCCCTTTATACAAAGTTTACAAGCCATGTTCAAATAGACAGAGCAAACAATGCTCAGTGTTTACTCTAATTTTCAATTCTCCATTTCCCCTTTTGGTAAACCCAGAATGGTCTCAGTATACTATTTCTAGTAAATATGCTAATTCTCTGTGTAAAGCAGAAATAAAAATCCCAGTTGTCTCTAAAGGGAGTCTAAATACACACAAACATAAAGCTCACACAACAGCTCGGAGAGCAGCCAGCTCCACAGGCAAGGAAGCAGAAAGGAGAGGTAAACACAGCTCTCCAGATCTCACCCCAAGTTCTCTTCTAGGTAACCATTTCCACGGGCATTAACATCACTGTTAATTTGTTTTCAAGTGGTCTTAGTTATGTGTACTGCTTTTCTGAAAGGATTTTGGATAATTGCAGACATAATTATGAAGAACACTGTGTTCTGAGACTACGTCAGCCCGGTCTAAGCCAATTAGGAAAAAATGCCAGAAAGTACAATCAGGTTGACATCAAGAAATGTCAGCAATGTTTGCAACTTTCCCCAGAGTTCAAAGCAGGGTGACTTCTTCAGGTCATGGTGTTTTGTATTGTTTTGTTCCACCAGCTCATAGAAGACACCAGAACATTTAGATTCTGTACAGCTGTGGATGATCCCACCCACAGAGAGCAAGCCTTTGACCAGGTGTGAAACATTCCTTTTGCTATTCTTAGAGGGACTTATATAGCCTACTTGCCCTCCACCCTTCCTGACGTCCCTGTCCAACAGACTTTGCCCATTCGCCTACAGTGAAGGTCTTTTTCCCAGGAGCACCCCCTCCTCCTGATGCTGATAATCAAGTATGTGTTTTTCCACAGCATGCCACACCCAGCATGCCATGGCACACCACAGGGCTCCCAGCTGAGTCACCCCTGCACCTTGGGGCTGTGTCTCTCTGAGCCTTCCTGTACATTTGGACTTCCTCGCGCTCCCTTGTTGACAGAGGCCCAAGTGAAGAACGGTTCTACAATCTCTCACAGCCACCTCTCCTAAATTACCAAATTTTGGTAAACAAGCAAATGTCTCAAATTATAATATACTAATAAATTTTCCCTTTGAGAATCTATTTCAAGTTTCCTGACTTGACTCAACCATTGAAGATGTTACTATTTACTCATTTTAAAATATTTTATTTATTATTTTTTAATGTTTTGTGTATGATTGTATTGTTTGCATGTATGTAAGTGCACCCCTGTCATGCAATGCCCATGGAGGTCAGAAAAGGACGTTGGATTTCCCCTGGAGCTGGAGTTGTGAATGGTTGTTAGCTACCATGTAGGTGCTGGGAATTGAACCCAGGTCCTCTTCAAGAGTAGCCAGTGCTCTTAAATGCTGAACCATCTCTTTAGTCCCATATTTACTCATTTTTTATATACAAAGTGGCAATCTTATACGGTATAACCTAATATATGATAAGATATTATTTGCTTTACTAGAATTTTATTTAATTCTGTATTCTGAGGATTTTTTTGAGCAATTAAAAAAAAATCCTAGCACCTGTAGTCTGTATCATTTACTGTTGAATTTGAGTTTTTTTCTTAGAGCATGCTCCTCTGTTAGGGCAGGAACAATTTATGGTAAGGGCATAGTGTTGTGTGATAGTGCAAAGCACAGACTCTTAGAAGCAAATTCCAGGCTTCAAATCCCAGCTAACCCCAAATCTCTCTGCGTGACCTTACACAATTTCCTTACCTTTAGAAGAATGAAGATAATAACGGAATATACCAGGGCTGAGTTAAAGTTCTTCAACAGTGCCTGACACAGGCTCAGTAATGTAGAACTAGTTGAGAACCAGACAGATAAGCAAATTATCTTTCTTACAGCCTACATACAAAAACAAAACAACAAAACAACAACAACAACAAAAAATTGAAAACATCATTACTGGACTTCAGAGATGGCTCAGTGGGTAAAGATCTTGCCTTTCAAGTGTTAGGACCTGAGTTCACATCCCCAGAGCAATTGTAAAGTCGGGTGCAGTAGTACACTCTGTCATCTCAGTGCTCCCAATGTGAATGGGAGCCCTAGAAAAGAGACTCCCCAGAAGCCTGCAGGCAGCTACCTTGTTTATGGAGTGGTCAACGACAAACAGACCCTATGTGGAACACTCAAGGTTGTCCTCGGACCTTCACTTATGTGCTGTGGCTCACATGCATCCCCACTCACACAGGAACACAACACACATTCATCATACACACATACACAAAGGTAAAAATAATCATTGCTGACAATTTAGTTGTCCCTTCTCTGAAGCCAGTGATGAGAAGTCTAGATCTTGTAGGGCTGTACAGATGTTTGGTGATGATGGCTGGGTCAGCATTTTGCACGCCCGCCCCCGTGAAGTCGTGGGAAAGCCAGAGTATATCTAAAAAGTAAACTCTACTTGTGGCCACCTCTCAAGGGAAAATTTCTTTTCTGTTGAGATCTAGCCAAGAATTCAAGTATCATTAACTTTAAAGGAAAAGGCAAAAGAGCCCAAAGAAATTCAATGACGTTTAAGCATGAAGATAAAACAGGTATAAACTTTGATTAAA
>NW_008348201.1:1369096-1371965 GCF_000622305.1 Nannospalax galili | reverse complement strand
ACTGATCAGAAGATGAATACGAAATCTTTTAAAAAATATTTTATTTATTATTTTTATTTTATGTGTCTGTGTGTATCTTTACTCTTGAGACAGGACGGAAGGCAGGCCTGTGGTGGGCCTTGCTCTCTTGGAGGAAGACATGTGGAGAGCCACTTTAGGACCTCTCCCCGGTCTGCTGAGCTCAGTGCAATTCAGTGGGCACACAGCAAAATAAATCAAACTTCAAAAAGAAAGAAAAAAAATCAAGCACGAACAGTTTTTCTTTACAGGGAAACCAGAATAGATTGACCTTAGAAGGTTAAGAGGGAAAAATTAAATTTCTGCCTGTTCAAATTTTTAACACAGCGAAAGGCAAAAGATCTGAAGATTGAAGACTAGAGATAGACATCAAAAATCAAGACAGGGGCTGGAGAGATGGCTTAGCAGTTAACAGCACTGACTGCTCTTGCAGAGGACCTGGGTTCTATTCCCAGCACCCACATGGCGGCTATGAACCATCCTTAACTCCAGTTCTAGGGGAATCTGAAGCCCTCTTCTGTCCTCTGCAGCATTGCACGACATGGGTGCACTCACATACATGCATTATCAAGATGAATTTGAAGCTCAAGGCCAGCTAAGAAAATTACTTGCTAATAACATTAAAAAAAATGATGCCATGTCCATGCAGAAATTTTTCAGAACTCAAAATTTGTAATATCTAAAATATCATCCAAGAGTACCTCAAATATGAAAACCATAAGAAAAAGAAACATTCACAAGCAAAAAGAAATTCTACTGAGGATGTTTAAGATGAACATCAGGAAAGAATAATAATACAGGTACCTGGAGAGATGGCTCAGAGGTTAAGAGCACTGACTAAAAAAATGATGCCATGTCCATGCAGAAATTTTTCAGAACTCAAAATTTGTAATATCTAAAATATCATCCAAGAGTACCTCAAATATGAAAACCATAAGAAAAAGAAACATTCACAAGCAAAAAGAAATTCTACTGAGGATGTTTAAGATGAACATCAGGAAAGAATAATAATACAGGTACCTGGAGAGATGGCTCAGAGGTTAAGAGCACTGACTGCTCTTGCAGAAGACCCGGGTTTAATAACCAGCACCCACATAGTGGGTAACAACTGTCCATAAACTCCAGTTCCAGGGAGTCTGGAACAATGCTGTCTTCTGACCTCCATGGGCACTGCACGATAAGGTTGCATCCACCTACCTGCAGGCAATACACTCATATAGATAAAATGAAGTAATAAAATATTTTTAAAAGAATACTAATACAGTATTCTGATTCTCAATTAAACTCCCAGTAAGCAAATGTCCATGTTCTTGATGAATGAGAATTTTAGTAGAGAAATAATACCTCCTTTTTCAGAATATAAAAATCAAATAAGGGAACTGGAGAGATGGCTCAGCAGTTAAGAGCACTTGCTGCTCTTAGGTTTGGTCTCCAGTACCCATGTCAGGTGGCTCGAGACCACCTGGAATTCCAGCTCCAGGGGATCTGACATCATCTTTTGGTCTCTGCAGCCATCTGTATCCACACAAACACATGGCACACACACACACACACACACACACACACACACAGAGAGAGAGAGAGAGAGAGGGAGAGAGAGAGAGAGAGAGAGAGAGAGAGAGAGAGGTGTACATATGCATATATAAAAGTAAATCTTAAAGAAAAACAAAAGGAAAATTCTGGAAGTCAGAAACAAACTTTCTCAAAAAAACACTTAACAAAATGAGAGATTCCCCCAAATTAGACAAATATTATCACGGACTAGATAGCTGACTTTTGGTAATCCTTCCCAAACTAAATTTAACTCCATTTTGTTTTGGTTGATGGGCAATTTTTTTGAAAGAATGATATCCCAATTTAAAGAATGACAAGCCAGTTTTTAAAAAATTATTTATTTAATAACCACACCATCAGAAGAAGCATATCATTACAACAGCATTGACATATTCAGTAACAATTTCCAGAGCTAAGATGCATCTCCTTCAAAATTGGCTGTAAATTTTTAGGTTTACAGTTGAATTAATACAGTTATACAATATTGTACTCAGTATAAACCCTATAAGACATAGAATTAAGTGAGGTATTAAACTTTAAAAAGGATCTCCATTTCACTATTAAAATACACAATTTCATACAGAAAAATTCATTTTCAGTACAATCGACACTAAGATGCATATGCATTTCTAATCTCTATATGGAATCTGATTATTATTAGTCATAGTTGGTCACTTTCTGAGCTCCTTGGCATCTGAGCATGAGTATAAAATCATCAAGTAGATTTCAATGCTAATGTTTTTCACATCCACCGATTATTAAGGAGCAAATTTTTATACTTTTAGGAATTATTTTTAAAAATTTATTTATTTATTTTTACACCCACTTCCCAGATAGCACCCTCCCATAGCCCACCTCCCTACTAGAGCCCTTATACTCTGATATCCCTGCTACTGCCTGCTGTGTTCTTGGCACCCCCAGCCATTCCCCACTACTTGCCCTTCTGGTGAATCTAGTCAGCCTATCTAGAGGTCTTTGTTTTAGGAGAGTCAGCTGTTCCTCATCTAGCGGTAATCAGTTGTCAATCTTCCTTTAGATAAGAATGGGGTCTACTGTTCAATTTCCCAGTTCTATGCTGGGTTACTATTTGGGAATCCCTTTGGCCACCCTGGTCAGCGACTCAAAAGAAGGTATCGCCTGTCTGGCATTGTTGCTTGTTATGTAGCCTTTAGCTATACATATGGACTCTTAAGAAATTATATTGGCCCTTTTCATCTTTGGTTATACTTTCCTTTTGGGTGTTTAAGGCCACACAGTTGGTCCATGTATTAGTCAGGGTTCTCTAAAGAAACAGAAC
>NW_008348201.1:1329162-1367851 GCF_000622305.1 Nannospalax galili | reverse complement strand
CCCACAGCCAACATCATTCTAAATGGAGAAAAACTGGAAGCATTCCCATTGAAATCAGGAACCAGACAAGGCTGTCCATTATCTCCACTTCTCATCAATATAGTGCTTGAAACTCTTACAAGAGCAATAAGACAAGAGAAGGAAATTAAAGGAGTAATAATTGGAAAAGAAGAGATCAAATCATTCCTTTTTGCAGACAATATATCTAAGAGACACCAAAAGTTCCACCAGAAAACTAGAAATTATTAACACATTCAGTAAAGTGGCAGGTTACAAAATTAACCTCCAAAAGTCCATAGCCTTTCCATATACCAATCCAAGCAATCAGAGAAAGAGCACATGGAAACACTCCCGTTCATAATAGCTGCCAAAAAAAAAAAGAAATATAAACCTGACCAAAGACATTAAATATCGCTACAATGAAAAATTTAAATCTTTCAAGAAAGAGACTGAGGAACACATCAAAAGATGGAAGGAGCTCCTGTGCTCATTGACTGGAAGAATTTATATTGTGAAAGTGACCATCTTATCCAAAGCCATTTATAGTTTCAATGCAATGCCAATCAAAACTCCCATGACACTCTTCACAGATTTGGAAATAAAACATCCTAAGATTCATATGGAAGCACAAAAGACCTTGGATAGCCAAATCAACCCTGAGCACTAAGACCAGTGCTGGGAGGATTCCTATACCAGAGTTTAAACTGTATTACAGAGCTATAGTCATAAAAACAACATGGTGCTGGCATAAAAATAGACCCATAGATCAATGGAACAAAATTGAAGACCCAAATATGAGTAAATGCAATTTCAGCCACCTGATATTTGACAAAGGGGCCAAGAACATTAACTGGAGGAAAGACAGCATGTTCAGCAAATGGTGCTGGCAAAACTGGATCTCCACTTATAGAAGAATGAAACTAAACCCCTATCTTTCACCCTGCACAAAAGTCAATTCCAAATGGATCAAAGACCTCAATGTAAATCCTGAGACTCTGAAGCTGTTAGAAGAAAACATTGGTAAAAACCTACAAGATATAGGTGTAGCAAAGGACTTTCTAAACCGGACACCAATAGCCCAGGAAACAAGGGCAAGAATTAACAAGTGGGGCCTCATTAAACTAAAAAGCTTCTGTACATCAAAGGAGACAACCAAGGAAACAAACAGAAAACTCACAGAATGGGAGAAAATCTTCACCAGCGATACATCTGATAGAGGTTTAATTACCAGAATATATAACGAACTTAAAAAACAGAGACCCAAAACAAGAAGCAACCCAATTGAAAGATGGGCGAAGGAGCTGAAGAGAGTGTTCTCAAAAGAAGTAAAGATGGCTATGAAACATCTTAAAAGATGTTCAACATCACTAATAATCAGGGAAATGCAGATAACCCAGTTTTTAAATGTATGCAGAAAAACAAAAGACTCAGAGGGTTTGTTGTTGTTGTCAATGGAATTAGTGAACAGCATGTGTCTGGCAGAATATTTAACTCTTAGCAAGGACAGTGTTTACCCAACAGCTCAGCCATCAAGACGTTGGGTTGTAAGATGAAGGAAATGGATACAGAGTGTTCCTGCTGCAAATTACAAGGAGAGATCAGGACAACCTCCCACCAACAGTCTCTTCCCCCACCCTCCACATACACACAGTACACAGCACACAAGTGTATTTGATGGAACATCAGGCCCACCCATGAGAGACTCTACACGAAAGATGTCTCACAGTCTATCCAGGCTGTGAAATAATTCATACCTAATAATCTCTCAAGAGATTGGCTATGCCTGTTTATGTGAGGTAAGGCGCTAAGATTTGCTGCAGTTCCCAACCTATTTAATACTGTCTTTCAGCATACAAACTCAAACTGTGGGGGAAGTTATTTGAATAATCCATAAAATCAAGAATCATTTATTTAAAAGTCTTGGTCAGCTACTATATACTTAGGGTCCTATGTTTTTTCTATGAAGCTTAGACAGCAAATTTAGGACAGTAGGACTCTGCTAGGAGTGCATTCTTTTTTATTAGCTTGTAAAACAAATAAGATTTTAAAATAGTGGATACCTTTAAGAAAGGGAGGATAGTGTAACAGGCAAGATTGTGAATCCTAATGTGGCTACAGAAAATGTTCAAAAAATGTGGAGAGATCATAAAGTGACCTAATTATACAATTCTAAGGTTTGTTGAGACCTGAGCACTTTAAAAGAATCTAGTGGAAAAACATCGGGCTACCTTGATTTACTTTGATTCTCATTTTAGTTTCTCAGACTCTAGGAAGGTTGTTAAAGTTTGGCAGATCAGAATGGTTGGATTACTTACCCTGAATCCAGCCTGAGTAGTTACAAGAAAACTTTGTATTATAAGTGATTGACTTATCAAGCAAACAAAAAGTAGTAGTAGATTTAATGGACATAGTATGTTTAAAGACATCAGCCTTTAGTTCCTCTGGCCATTGCCAGAACAGCAATAGACTACTACAAGCACATTGGTTTTAACTTTTTACCCCACTTTAAATAATTGAACTCTGTAAAGTTTGGTTGGCTCTTCCCAGCTTCTATTTAGCCAGACTACAGTTAGCCAACTGTCCAGATGATTATGCATGAATTACAGGCAAATAACAAGTAATTGTTTAGTATGTGTGTGTTCCCAGCATTTTGTTGGGCATGTACTGAACAATTATTGGATGTTTATCTGGATTTAAAAAATAACTGGGGCCTCTGCTACCATTGGGAGTGCGTGGCCCCAACTCACCAGGTTAGGGCTCTCCCAAAGCCCTTCCCTGAGCCCCACCATCCATTAACCCCTCCTTCCACACCAATGGAGCCATGTGACTCTAGTGACCAGAACCCCAGGAAGGCACTCCCAGAGCCTCTCTCCTCCAACCAACCACCAAACCCACCACGCCTCACAGGGATAGCAAAGCATCCTACAATCTTTATCCCAGGTAGAGACCTCCAACCCAGCTTCTAGCCCACCCACATGTGCCTGAGGTCAGCGTGACACCCTTCCCCTACCTTCAGGGGACCACTGCTCACTCCTGCTTTGACCTTAGCCCCTGGTACCCACAGACCTCTGTAGAACTGTGTGAACCTTCCACAGACCTTTGAAGATTGGCAGTGAGACTCTTCTAACTCTACAGAAGGTTTACTGCTGAGCTCAGAAATACACATGTCCCCAGCTATGCTGGAAACCTGTCTGACAATCCACTTGTACATCAACACAGAGTTACCCCAAGCCTGAACTCCACACACCTGACCCACAACATGATAAGTTGGGGTAACAGCAAACAAAGACCCAAATACCCACTCAACAAAGGTGAAAACAGATGTTCATACCAATAAACACCACCAATGACCTGGCTCCAGGTCCTTAAGTCCCATCACAGAAACACAAACAACATGAACACCTAAGACAATATGTCTCTTCCAGAAGTTAATATGCCAACTGCAATGTTTCCTGAGAAGAGCAACTTAGTTGATGCACAAGACGATTACTTCAAAATAGCAATTATAAATATGGTCAGAGAGCTCAAAGAGGACATGCATAAGTTCTGGATTGAAGGCCATGAAAACACAAAGAATTGAATGAAATGAAGAAAATCCAAGATATGAACATAGAATTTAATAAAGAAATAGAATTTCTATAGAAAAGCCAAACTAAAATAAAATTTGAAATGAGAAACTCAAGTCAGTGAAATAAAAAATCTATCAGAAAGTCTTACAAATGGAATGGATCAAGAATCTCAAGATAAAATATCACAGCTTGACGACAAGGTAGAGGGGTTAGATCAACAAGTCAAAGAAAATCTCAAATTAAAAATAACAAAACAAAACACAGGAGCTGGCAAGAACTCAGGAACACTAAAAAAGACCAACTCTAGGCATCATAGGCATGGAAGAAGGAGAAGAAAGCCAGCTCAAGGGCACAGAAAATTTTCAACAAAATTATAGGAAACTTCCCAAATCTAAGGAAAGAGGTGTCTATCAAGGTACAAGAGGCATACAGAACACCAAATAAACAGGACCAGAAAAGAAACCCCCCAACTCCCTACATCACATGATAATCAAAACACTAAATAGGACAAAGAGAAGATATTGAAAGTTTCATGAGAGGAAGACAAAATCCCATATAAAGACAGGTTAATTCAATGGAAGCTTTGAAAGTCAGAAGGACAAGTACTAGTGTTCTACAAATTCTTAAAGACCAGAGATGCCAGCCCAGGTTAGGATATTCAGCAAAACTACCAGTCATAATTGAAAGAGGAAGGAAAATTTCCATGATAAAAAATGATTTAAGGAGCCAAACATAGTGGCACATGCCTTTAGTCCAGCACTTGGGAGGCAGAGACAGGCAGATCTCTGTGAGATAGAGGCCAGCCTGGCCAACATAGCAAGTTCCAGGTGAGTAGGGTCTACAAGGAGACCTTGTCTCAAAAAAAAAAAAATTTAAAGAATTTATGAGCACTAGTGAGCTCTATAGAAGATACTGGAAAGAATGCTAAAGAGGAGGTCAAACAAACCCAAGGGAGCACAGGGAATAAATAAGTAATTCCAAAAGAATTAATCAAAAAAAGTCTAAGAAAACACCATCACATAACAGGAATTAGTACATGTTATTCAATAATAATTCTATATATTAATGGTCTCAATTCACCAATAAGGAGACACAAAGTAATAGATTGGATTAGGAAACTGAATCCAACTTTTTGCTGTCTCCAAGAGATACACCTCACTATCAAAGACAGATACCACTTTAGAGTAAAACAATGGGAACCGAGAAACAAACAGACACAGTTATTCTAATATCTGATAAAATAGAATTCAAGCCAAAACTAGTCATAAGGGATAAGAAGGAAGGACATTTCACACTCATTAAAGGGAAAATTCACCAAGAGGGTATTACAATTTAAAAATGTTTTGTACCAAACACAGTAAAGTAAAAGTAACTTTTTCACAATAGTTTCATAAAACTTCATAAACCTTTTTATAAAAGTAACATAAAAGCAACATTAGACCTAAGCTCACAGATTTACCTTAAGCAAATGATAACACGTGACTTCATTCTCCCTCTCTCACCAATAGAAAGGTCATTCAAATAAAAATTAAACCAAGAAACTCTGGAATTAAATGGTATCGTAAATCAAAACATAGAGAGAATATTCCTCCAAAACACTAAAGACTATGCTTTCTTCTCAGAAGTTTATGGAACCTTCTCTAAAATCAACCAAATTAGGACATTAAGCAAACAATACAGGAGAATTGAAGTAACATCTTGCATTCTGTCTGACTACAAAGGATTACAGTTGGACATCAACAGCAGAACAAATTACATAAAGTACACAAATTCTCAGAAGCCAAACTACAAATGAAAACGGGCTAAGGGAGAACTCAAAAAGGAAATTAAAAAATTCCTAGAGTTGAATAAAAATGAAAACACAAAATATTAAAACACATGGACACAATGAACATGATCCTAAGAGGAAAGTTTATAGCTCATAGTACCTACATCAGAATAATAAGACATCTCATGTTTATAACTTAATGGTGTACCTGAAGGCCTTGAAAAACCAAGAACACCCCCTCTGCCATCAAAAAATAGGTAGACAGGAAGAGATAAACAAAATTGGGTCTGAAATTAATGAACTAGAAATGAAAAAATACAAAGAATCTGTGGAATGAAGAATTGGTTCTTTGAAAAGATTAACAAGATTGATAAACATTTATCCAGCTTAATCAAAAGAAAGAAAAGACTAAATTAATAAACCCAGAGATGAGAGGGAAAGATGACAATAGCACTGAGGAAAGTGAGAGATCATAAAGACACACTTAGAAAAACTATTACCCACTACACTGGAAAATCTAAAAGAAACAGATTAATTACTAGAAATATATGACTTATCAATATTAAATCAAGTTGTAATAAATCATTGGAATAAACCCATAACAACCACAGGATAGAGGCAGTAATTAAAAATCTCCTGGAAGAAGCTCAGTACTGGATGAAATCAGCAGACCCTCAAAAAAGCACTAATTCCAATTCTATTCCTTCAACAGAAAAGGAACAAACACTTCCAAATTATTTTAATGAAGCCAGTATTACTACAAACCAAAAAAAAACAGACAAAGACTCAACAGGAAAGAAAATTATAGACCAATCTCTGTGATGAACACAGATCACACAATTCTCAACAAAATATTAGTAAACTGCACACATGGAAAAGATTATCCACCACGATCAAGTTGGTTTCATCCCAAAGATGCAGGAATGGTTCAACATACATAAACCAATAAATGTAATCCACCACATAGATTCAAGGACAGAAACTACCTGATTATCTCATTAGATGCAGAAAAGTCCTTTGATAATATCCAACACCCTTTCATGATAAAAGTAATGGAGAATATAGAGATATAGTGACATATCTAGACATATAAGGGCAATACAAGAGGCTCACAATTAACATCAAGCTAAATTGAGGAAATTCAAAGCATTTCCACTAAAATCCAGAGCAAGACAAAGATGCCCACTCATTCCGTATCTGTTCAATATACTGCTTGAGGTTTTAGCTAGAGCAAAAAGACTTACAGAGGAGATATGATTCTATACCTAAAAGACCCTAAAGATACCACCAGAAAACCCCTACAGCTGATAAACACATTTATCAAACTAGTAGAATGTAAAAGTAACACTAAAAATTCAGTAGCCTCTCTATATGCCAACAGTAAACATACTGGGAAAGAAACCAGGGAAACAAAGTCATTCACGAGAGCCTCAAAAAAATCTTGCAATAAATAAAAGCAAGGAAGTAAAAACTTGTAAAGAAAAACTTTAAGACATTGAAGAAAGAAATTTAAGAAAATACCAGAAGATGGAAAAACGTTCCATGCTCATGGGTCAGTAGGATTAATGTTCTGAAAATGGTCATCCTACTAAAAGCAATCTACGGGCTCAACTCAATTCCCCACTGAAATTCCAGTACAATTTTTCATAGAAATTGAAAAAAATCTTAAATTTCTTATGGAAACACAAAAATCCAGGATAGCCAAAACAATCCTGAACAAGAAAAGAGTTGGTGGAGGAATCAACATCTTGATTTCAAATTATACTACAGAGCTATAGTAATAAAAACAGCATGGTCCTGGCATAAAAGCAGAGAAAAGACAGTGTGTTCAACAAATGGTGCTGGTCAGACTGGATAGCTATGTGTAGAAGAATAAAACTTGATCCCTTTCTCTGACCATGCACAAAACTCTACTCCAAATGGATCAAGAACCTTAACATATGACATGATGTCCGAATCTGATAGACAAGAAAGTAGAGAATATGCTGGAACTTACAGGCATAGGAACGAACTTTCGGAGAAGAACATGCACAGCACAAGCATTAAGTCCAACAATTGACAAGACTGACAAGCGGTGCCACATAAAATTAAAAAGCTTCTGTACAGAAAAGGACATCCTTAGTCAAGTAAAGAGGCAACCTACAAAATGAGAAGAAAAAAACCTTTCCCAGCTATGCATCTAACATAGGGTTAGTATATAGAATATATAAAGAACTCAAAAAGTTCACATAAGAAAAAGCAAATCACCGAATTAGGGTAAAGAATTGAACAGGTAGTTCTCAAAAGACAGTATGTAAATAGCTGAGGAATATTTTTTTAAAATGTTCACCATCCTTTGCTCTTAGGGAAAGGCAAATGAAAACTTCATTGAGATTTCATCTAACTCCCATCAGAATGGCTAACTTTCAAAAACAAATCCTGACAAATGCTGCCAGCGATGTTGTGGGAGGAAAATACTTATCCACGGCTGGTGGGAGTACGAACTGGTGTAGCCTCCATGGAAATCAGTGTGGAGCTTCCTCAAAAAGCTAGAACTAAAGACACTGTATGACTGAGCCATACAACTCTTGGGCATATACACAAAGGACTGTGTCCTACTACAGAAATAGCTGCTCATCCATGTTTATTGCTGCTCTGTTCACATAGCTAGGAAATGGAAACAACCTGGATGTCCATCAACTGATGAATGGATAATGAAAATGTGGCACATTCACATGATGCATTATTACTCTGCTGTTAAGAAAAACAAAATTATGAAATTTGCAGGTGAATTGATGGAGCTGGAAACAATCACCCTGAGTGAGGTAAGTCAGACCCAGAAATGCAAACATCATACATTCTCTCTGGATTGTGAACACTAGGTTTGAATCTGAAGATATGTGTATTCTATTTGTAAAACTCAGAGGTCAGGAAACTAGCACTGGACATGAGAGAGAATGTAGAGATATAAAGTGGGAAAGGGGAAAAATGTAACAGCAGGTTAAATGTGCTGGAGAACGGGAGGGGAGGCTGGAAGAAGGAGCATGAGGATGGGTGACACCAACACTAAGGGACTTTTGAAAAAGTCATATGGAAACATACTCTCAGAGAAGCTCCCTAAAATCTACTGAATGTTCATCCCTAAATGGGACACCCATATCATACCCTCACCTTCTAAGTCTCAGGGATCATATCAGAAAAAGGGGCATAAAGATTGTGAGAGCCCAAGGTGGTGGATGACTACAATGAAAACAGTGTTTTCCAGAAAAAACAGGGTGGGTACACATATGAACACACAATGTTTGTGACAGCATGTACAGGACATGGACAAGCCCAACCCAGACAAGTTCCCTGCATGGTGTTGGGAGTGGACATGGCTCTAAGCCCTAGCCTAACATAGTTTCTAGGCCAGAGTCTGTTTGCTTTAAGAGTATGATGCCAGGTAGGTTGACCAGGCTCCACAGGATGGAGCCACACCCAAGTGTGTTTTGAGAACACAGATTGAAGTCACTAGACTTTTAAAAATAGAGGACACTAAGTGGAGGGAGGTGGGGGGAATCTGAGAGGAGATGGGGAGGGGGTTTGAATACGATAAAAAGACATTGTATAAAAGTCTCAAAGAATCAATAAAATCTCACTAAAAACAACTAGGCAGCCTGGATCTTCTTCTGCTAAGTTTGGCCGCTGTACATTAGAATCCTACCAGTCTTAGTTTCAATCTGCTGTATGTCAGTTGGATGACTAGAAAGTTTTCTTCCCTTCTCTCAAGTTTCATTCCCACACCACAAGATAGCAATAACAAAAGAAATACCTCACGTCAACAGGCCCCACAAAACCTACCTTATTTTGTTAATGGGAAAATCTTCCTGTATTTTTCTCTTCTACAGTCTCTTATCACATGGAGGCCGGGTGTATGTGGAAGGCTCAAGGTAGCTTAGTACATAGCTTTTATTGTCATTGGCACTGTTAAGAAGGCCGTGTGCCTTTGGGGCTGGAGAGATGGCTCAGCGCTTAAGAGCACTGACTGCTCTTGCAGAGGACCGGGTTTTGATTCCCAGCACCCACATGGTGGCTATGAACTATCCTTAACTCCAGTTCCAGGGGAATCTGAAGCCCTCTTCTGAGCTCTGTGGCATTGCACGACAAGGGTGCACTCACATACATGCAGACAATATACTCATACACATAAAATAAAAATAATAAATGAAAAAATAAAAAATTAAATTAAATTTTAAAAAGGAAGGCCGTGTGTCTTTAAGGAATGGATGTATTTTATCCTCATCCCTCTCTGTCTGATGATCTGCTTCCTGGCATCACACAGTGAAACACGTTGCCCAGTCCATCCTCTCCTCCCTGATTCTCCTCACCCCTGTACCACAGCAGTGGAGTCCCATGGCCATGGCCTGGCACCTCTGGAACATAAGCCACAATAAAGCATTCCTTCCTTAGGCTGCTCTGCTTGCATACTATGTCACAGTAACGAAGAACTGACTGCCATCTGTCCATCTCCTTTTACATTTGGTTCTTAACATCATGATATCACTACTTCAGGAACAAAGCATGTGAACTGTGGAAGTCCACTCAGTGCTTCCTCTTGGGTTTGTAGATTTTACAAACTGTATTCAGAAAATTTAAGTTTTTCACTCCTTATTATTTAAAAATAATACCAGACATAATTTTTTGCAAAGTTGCGTAAGTTCATTATATCTTACTTTGGATATTTTGCAATATTTCAACTATTAAAATTAATATTGAATTCATATTTCCAAATATTAAAAATTTTCTTACGTTTATTATTAAACCTTTCCTGTTCCTGTTTGCTTAAAGCAATCATTCTCTTGAAAAGAACTTTTCTTTCTAAATTACTATGGTGGATATTCAGATATGTTACCAATTAAAGAATGCATGCTATGTACCGTCTCTCTCAGCTTAATTTTTCATACTTCAGGATATTTCCTGCAAAGTAACCATTTGTCTACTAAATCTGGGAAAAATGTAGAGTTTAACTTGTCATTTTCGTAGCACAATATACTTTTGAAAAGCTTTTGTAGTTTTATGAAATACTTTGGGGGAAACGCTTGGTTAGTTACATTGTTTCATCCTTGGTGGAGGGCCGAAGCCTCATAATGAACACATTTTAGCCTCCCAATTAGTTATTTCTGAGCACAAACAATGCAGTAACTCAAAAATAAGCATCTCTAAATCTCAACCTTGTAATGATGATAGAAGGTTACAGAGTTAAATACATGTATGAAAGAAGGACACGATGCCAATGTGTGTGCACAGAAAAGATAAAAGGCCAGCAGATGAGCAGGGCGTGTTGTTCTGATTTTCTGTGTGGGCAGAGCTGTCGGTTCCACCAAAAAATGAGCACTGTCCAAGATGCCATAGAAGAAGCTCCAGCCTTAGACGTGTCGGGTCTTCCCGGGGTGCTCAGCTGTGCTGTTCTGACAAGCAAGGTGCAAAGAAGTTGTCAGAAAGCGGAGAACCTCAGGCCTTCTCGTCATACTTTGTCAGATTCGCCCTATGACTTGATGCAGCGTTTTGATTTGTAAATTCACTAATTTTCTTTGTCAGCCTGCATTCTTGACATATTATTCAGAGTAAAGAGACTGTGGATAAAATAACCAGCTCAGGAAATGATCAGACGCTCAGAAGCATTCAAAATATCATCTGCAAACTTCATCTTTTAAATACATGCCATTTAGGCTGCTTTCCCCTTCTATACTATAATGCTCCCACACATCTGTGAGCATGAACATCATGCCATTTGACAGCACAAATATTAAGTTTATGAGAATAAACTGAAATTGAAACTGAAAAAAAAATCATTGTTCTCATGATTTTTCCCCTTTTCGCTGTTTTCATATTAGATCACTTGCATGCACTTGACACAAACATTTTAAACTTACTAACAAATTGTTGCCTGTATGCATCAAAGAGCATCCATAAGTTTTCAAAGCCCATGAAGCTTTGCTAGTGTACTACTTTTAGAGACAGTGTGGAATACTTTATCATAAGGCAATTCTATTTCGCAAGCTTTCACTTTCATCATATGACTTTAATAATGGTTGAGTTACCAAAGATAGGGCTGAACGAACGGAATGCACTTCTCCCAGTTGTCCTTTTCGGGTCTTCAACAATCTAAGTCACCCAAGAGTCTTGATGTGATTTATTGGGTTGACAACAAAACAAAACACTTCTTCAAAGTCCACACTTACGTAAATAAAGTGTAGCATTTCAGCCTCGTGGATTGCTCCATGTCGTGGATTCTTTAAACAAACCCTTTAAAGGAGCTGTTCTGGATGGTCGTCAAAACAACAGTACCCTCTAAACAAAGTGTGCAGTCACTTTGAAGGCCTGTTTTGAACTTTTAAAGGCATATTTTCAAAGGAAAGACCAGAGGAGAGACAAAAGAGGGGTTGAGATATGAAAATCTTATTAGGTAAAGTGTGAAAATGAGTGTTAATTATATAGTCCATGAAAAAATTTGAATGAGTGTTGATATACAAATAAATTGTTTTATTCAGGCCTTGTTTAATGTGCAGGGATTTTCTTCACTGATCTGAGCTTAAAAGAATGAAAACAAATAAAGGGTTTAACAGTATCCTCTCTTAATCTTATTCCTGAAGTGCTTCTCAAAGTTCTTAATCTCCATTCCATAGAACAAGGTCTGAGTCTGCCTCTAAAACCTTTGTGACCTTGGGTCTCAGGTTTACAATATGTTATTCTGTGATTTTTATATCACGCAGAGAAAAACATCTTACCTGGAATCATTTTGCCACTGGAATATACTACAAAAATATCAAAGAAATGACTAGAGACTTTAGAAGTATTGCTAAATATTAACTTTTCTATAAAAATAAAAAGGTTGCTAGCCTGGCTTAGCTAGGAAAGGAAGTTGCACAGCAAAGGCAGCAATGGAATTCTCCGAAAAAGTTCTTTTCTAGCCTTGTTTGCTTTAAACAAACAGCAATTCTGACAGTGTGGCAATAAAGAAAAATTCTTCTCTGTCATCTAATTTAATAGAAGTCAGTATTATTCAACTTTGGGGAAATATTTTATAGTATCTTAATGAATAAATAAGGTGGTTTCCTTCTGTATAAAGAAGTTTATTTTACTAGACTGTGGTTGATAGGCCCATATTGGTTTTGTTTATCCTGGCTCAGGGGAAGAGCTCTGTGCTCTGTTCCTGATAAACTTCTCCTTGTTCTCAGTTATGACAGATATTCCTTTGAATATGGCACATGAAAATATTGTAGCACCAAACCAAGAATATCTAACCTTATTTATGTCTGTATTCTGTCCTTAAACACAAACAGCTGTGCACACACACATCTGTCTCACGTCCCAAGTCCTGCTGTCCAAGACTTCATATACACAAATAAATGTTCCTGTTTTTATGGGAAATCATGACTGGCCCAGCAGGAGTTTTGAAACCCACATGCATTTTTCAAATCTTACTTGCACAAACAAAAAGAGGAAAAATAGACAAACTAGACTTGGAATTACTGACTTTTATAGTCAGTACAGAATGGCTTATAGTCTTTTTAACAAAAATGAATGCATAGATTATATATAAAAATGACAATTTGACAAATTTTTAGAGGCAAAGTTATGTCCTGGAAAAAGACAATTAATTCTAAAGACTATAAGGTGGCTTTCTTTATGATGTTGGGAAAGCAATCAACTGATCATTGGTGAGATCAGATGAGCAAAACATTTGATATTTGACAAATTCCTTGGTTCAATAATTATCATTCTAGCTAGGCATGGTGCACACCTTTAATCCCAGCACTAGGGAGACAGATGCAGATGGATCTCTATGAGTTCAAGGCCACCCTGGTCTACATAGGAAGTTCCAGGCCATCCAGGGCTACATAGTGAGGCCTGTCTCAAAAAAGAGTGCTCCATGTTTGTACATGTTGTGTGTGTATGTGTGTGTGTGTGTGTGTGCATGTGCGCACACACGTGCGTGTGCATGCCCGTGTGTGTGGTTGTAGAATGTGTGCACAAGCATGCTCATGCCATGGTGTGTTTGCAAAAGTCAGAGGACAACTTTGGGTGTCAGTCCTCACTGTCCACCCTGTTTGAAACAGGGTCTGTTTGTTGTTTTTCACTGTGCTGCATTCATTCCAGAAGAGCTGGCTTTTGAGTGTCCCAGGAGTATTCTGTCTCTGTCACCATTCCACTGCTCTAGCATGTCTGGATTCTGGGGATTAAACCTCTGGCCTCCACACTTGTGTGGCAAATTATTTACCCACTGAGCTATCTCCCCGGCCCTGCAATTAACACTTTGAAAAGTGACAAATCATTCAGAAATTCAAGTTCCCCATTGATTGCTTAAGATTAGGAAATATGCTAATTTTTATTTTATTCAATATGATTGGATGTGTTTCCCAATTTTTAAGTAATAAATATGAACTACTAATTTTTGTTTCTATAAAAACAGTCTCACATATAGTCCAGACTGGCTGGAAACTTCTGTAGCTAGCCCAGTTTAGCCATGAACTTAAGATGTTCCTGCTTCAGCCTGTCACACTATACACTAGCATGTTCAGGATGAACTACATTTATTAGTAAGAAAAAACTACTGAGGCTCTCCTGAGGGCTTTCCCAGCCCCACCCTGGTACGTTCCCTTTCAAACATTTCTTTGCCCTGGACATCTATTAGGATTCTTGTGGACTCCCAGATCTGGGTGTTTTCCCAGACAAGTATCCTTTCCCATACCTCCCTGTGCTTTGTGATCTCAGCCCTTCCAGGAACCATGAACTCTCCTGGAGGCTTGCCAGACCCATCTTCCAACATCTCTTTGTGCCAACCATCTCTTCTCTGTTAGGACTTTTGTGGACTGCCAGATCCAGGAGCCTTCCCAAACTTGCCTTGATAAGTTTCCTTTCTGCCACCTCCCTAGGCTCCAACATTGCCATCTCAGCTCCTCTAGGACACTTACAGGCTACTGGGAGCTTTTCCAGATGCCCCCTTGCATTCAGACGTACTTGGGTTACTAGTTTCCTTGCACATTAAGAGCTGTGAGCTCTCCAAGCCTGACTTATATCAGTCAACATGACTACCCAGCAACCACACAGCCTACCCTGCTGTTTCTACAACAGTGATGTGTCAACCCTGGAACTTCAACTCAAAAGTTGTGCCCATACACAACATACAGTGACCCCCATCCCCAAACTGAACACCGCACACTGTTCAGCTAGGCCATACATAACCTGACAAGCCAGGGAAACAGCAAAGATGCCAATAACCACTCAACAAAGATGAGATCACCTACCCACACCAAGAAACACCACCAGTGACACTAGTCCAGATGCTTAGGTCTCATAGAAAAAACAGAAACAGTATGAATAATCAAGATACTATATCTACTATAGAAATTAGTACCTCCATTGAAATGGTTCCTGAGAAAGGGAACAAGGATGTACAAGACAATGATTTCAAAACCACAATTATGAGGATGTTCAAAAAGTTCAGAGACGCTATGAATAAAAGACAAAATAAAGACTGAAAACACAAACAGCTGAAATAACTAAATTCAAAACATGAAATTATAATTCAATAAAATGATAGAATCCATGAAGAAAAGTCAAACTGAAATAAAACACCCAGGAACTCAAACAAAATAACCCAGAGGAAAGAAACAAAAAAACAAATGTAAGAAATGGAACAGAGAATATCAGAGAATATCAGAGAATTTTGGAGAAATGGATCATTCTCTCAAAGACTATATCAAATCTACAGTAAGTCAAAATATGCAAGACCTCTGGGACACTGTAAAAAAGACCAAACCTACCAATCATAGGCATAAAAGAAGGAAAAGAAACCCAGGTAAAAGGCACAGAAAATATTTTCAATAAACGCTAGAAGAAAATTTCCCGAAAGGGGAAGAGATACCGATCAAGGTACAAGACACATGCAGAGTATCAAGTAGGTAGGACCAGAAAAGAAACTCCCACACTCCCCACATCATACAATAGTCAAAACACTAAAAGCACAGAACAAATCAAAGATATTGAAAGCTGTAAGAAAGACCAAGCCACATATAAAGGCAGGTCCTTCAGAATAACAGCTGACTTCTCAATGGAGTCCATGAAAGCCAGAAGGGCATGTACCAACGTCATACAAATCATGAAAGAACACAGATTCCAGTTCATATTACTAGTAAAACTATGAGCTGTAATTGAAGGAGAAGAAAAAACTTTCCACGATAAAAACAGATTTAGGGAATTAATGTCCACAAAATCAGCTCTGCAGAGACTACTTAATGGAATACTTCAGTCTGAAGACTAAACACTCTCAAGAGGGCACAAAGAATT
Source organism: Nannospalax galili (assembly GCF_000622305.1). NCBI lineage: Eukaryota > Metazoa > Chordata > Mammalia > Rodentia > Spalacidae > Nannospalax > Nannospalax galili. Next base: position 1,352,206 of record NW_008348201.1, on the reverse strand, counting down.
AATGAATTATCTCAGAATAGTCAAGCAAAATGGATCGAAGAAAACAGAATTACAGCACCAACATAACAAGATTTAATAAACATTGACATATAATAACTTCAATATTAATGGTCTCAAACCCCTACAGAAGGGTATTTGGGAACACAAACCTGATTCTATTGGCATATATATACATATACATACTAGAATAGAGAAATTTTGTGGGGAATCAGAAAGGGAGTGAAGACACTGACGGGGATCTATTTATGATCAAAATATATTGTATGAAATTCTCAAAAATTCAATTAAAAATTAATGAAAAGAAAATAATATTAAAAAACAATTTCGCATACTTTCTTTGAAGTTAATAGATCAAGTTAATTAATGTCATAAGCCTCTTAATAATAGGATACATTATGAGAAATAAGTTGTGAGGTAATTCTGTCATTTTCAAACAACACAGACTATACTCAGGAAGATGGTTATGATGTTACTAGGTAATATAACCTTGTGGGGTTACTTTCTTACATGATTAAAATATAAAGTAGCACGTAACTATATATTATATGGATAGGCTTTAAACTTTAAATATGTGATTATACTATATTGTTAGAAAAATAATTTGTTCTTTTTTTTACTGTATCAAAAAAGTAAAGTTCTCCTACCCTAGAGAATTGATTTCAAAATGAAATGAGGAAATAAAAATACATGATGGAAATTAGTCTATGTGAAGATAAGGAAACTTTGAAAACTACTATCTGTATGATCTTTAATGCACTGTTATTTTCTTGATGTCAGACAAGGCATGTGCTTAACTAGGCTTCCTCCTCACTTCCATTAAATTACATCAAAACAGCACTAATGGAAACAAGTCCCTCACTGCACAGGACCACCATGGCTTAAAGATTATGAGGAAGGCAAACTTTTTTTTTCTCAAAGGTGAATGAGGGATTGACTTTTCTGGGAAGCTTCCTGTCTTAGCTAACCTTATAAACAAAGTTAATCACATGCTTTGAGATCATTTGGTAATATCTATTCAATCTGCCTTCCTACCATGTAATCAACTTATTTAGATTTAGCAAGTCTTTTGGAAAACGATGTAAACAGTCTTACCAAACTGTGGGCCCCTTTTGTAAGGAACTTTCACAAACTAAATTAAATTCATAGCTTTAATCTTAAAGTACAGTCATTATTTCTCCCTCATGGCTTTTCTTTGCCCCACCACAGAATAATCTATGTGTGTATGTATGTTGTGAAAACATCATTGCTGGAAGCAGTGGCCTTGGAAGCAGTCTGAAAGAAAGGAATTATTCACAATACATGTTGAGAAATATGTTAGCTTAGGTTGATAACATTTGTTTGTGGTTTTGTATGCTGTTCTGGGTTAGTAGGCATCAGGAAAGGAGAATTCTCCCCTGATAAGGCAGAGTTCCTCATTTCTTTCCCATATTATTCTGGATGAACTGTTCAAATAAATAAAGACAGTATGCTCTTTGGTGGAGAAACAATTCCAAGAAAAATCAGAAAGGAACAGTTCAGAGAGCAGATCGGGCTCGCTCTTGATTAAAATGAATTCATGAGTTAGATTTTCTTTGTTCAAACACAGCTACATTGTAGCATAGTTAAATCAAAGGGAACATCTCTTCCTGATTAGGCCTCTAAAAGATCTGTTTTGGGCAGTTGTAGGAAGAAAGAGTGGACTACAATGTGATTGAATAACTGTATGTTTTCAAACATGTAGTGATTGGATTGAGAACAATTCTAGCTCCAATCCCAGTTCTTCCAGCTACAAAGATTTTAGACCTCATTAGTCTAAATGAGGTCTTCTTCTAAAGGAGTTTAAAAGCTATGCTAAGGGATGGTTAGGTGGCTAATGTGGTCCTTTCCTATTTTCTCATCTTTTAAGAGCTACAATAGCACAAGATACTTGTGCTATTAATACCACAAGATATTTGTAAGGACTGAATTGACTTAGAGGTCAGAACCTGGTCTGTGGTACTCCTCAGTGTGTGTTTATTGCTATAGTTATTATTGTGAAAGGAGAAGTTTATATGAAATATTGTGGAAAACTAACAAGAGTAAGAATGAAAAACAATGCTAATTAACTAGCTTGAAAATTTAAGTATTTCTGTTTGATTTAAGTATGTATCAATTCAATAATCAGATACTTGGAAACTTGGTGTGTGCTGGGTATGATTTCATAAATGGTTAGGGTGAAAGGAGAAAGGCAGTCCAACTTTGTGGTGATTTGAATGAAAATGTCCCCGATAGGCTCCAGGTATTTGGACACTTTGTCCCCACATGGTGGAGCTGTTTTGGGAGGTCTTAGTAGGTGTGGCTATCCTGGAGGAAGCACATCACTGAAGGTGGGCTTACAGAGCTCTTACGCCTTGCCAGATCTCCAGTCGCCCTCTTGCTTCCTGTGCCTGAGTGATGATGTGAGAGCTTAGCTTCTGATGCTCCTGCTCCAGCCACCTCTGCCACCATGCCTCCCTGCCATGACAGACTGTAATTCCCTTGGAACTGTAAGCTCAAATAAACTCTTCCTTCTATAAATTGCTTGGGTCAGTGTTTCTATCACAGGAGCAGAAAAGTGACTAATACAAACTTCTCATCCAGAATGAGAAAAAAATTAACCTATATTACCATTTCTTATGATGAAGGAAATAAATTCTAATAGGTTGGTGTCAAAGCATAAAAAAAGCAAAACATCAGCCAAGGCATGGTGGTATATACCTTTAATCTCAGCACTTGGGTGACAGAGGCAAGAGGATTGCTGTGAGTTGGAGGGCAGCCTGGTCTACTTAATGAGTAGACCAGCTAGATCTACATAGTAAAACCCTGTCTCAAAACAAAACTTCAAAATGAGAATAGAAGTATGTAAAACTCCACATGTGGTGCTGGAGAGATGGCTCATCTGTTAAGATGCTGCTCTTTCAGAGGACCTGAGTTCAGTTCCCAGCACCTACACTGAGTATCTCACAACTGCCTGTAACTCTAGCTAGAGAGGATCTGATGTCCTCTTCTGACCTCAAGGGAACCTGCACTCATGCATGCACATACTCACACACAGATACATACATATACATACAATTAAAAATAAAATAAATATTTTAAAAAGACATTGCATAGAACCAATACACAATAACATATGCAAGTATTTGTTTACTATAAAAAGAATAGAAATAGAAAAAAATGATGTAAAAGGACATATTTATCATATTTATGACCATCAAACAGGGAAGTCACAAAGATGAGAAACCATAAAGAAGTCAGCACAAATTACCATAAAAATAAAAAGTTTCAATACAATCTACAGATTTGAAGACTACTTAAAACACACAGAAAGTTTACACATACAAAAGTACAAACAACTCCTATATTCATGTAACAAAAAAAAGTGTAAAAATGTAATAGAAAAATGAGTAAAGGGGGCTGGAGAGATGGCTCCGTGGTTAAGAGCACCGTCTGCTCTTCCAGGAGACCCAGGTTTGATTCCCAGCACCCACAAGGTGGCTAACAACCATCTGTAACTCCAGTTCCAGGGGATCTGATGCCCTCTTCTGACCTCCATATTAATTAATTTAATAATTAATTAATTATGAAAAGAAAGTGAAAATTAAAGATGGTGGTTTTAGCTAAGTTTGTGGTGCACTGTGGGCTTCCACAATTTGAAGTACTTTATTTAAAAATACTTTTTAAAATTATGACAACCATTTGATAGTTTTTATAATTTGCTAATAATTTGGTAAAGGAATTGGGTGTTTATTCTCTTATTCATTATATTCGACACTCAAGATTTTCATAAATTTAGAGACTTATATCATAGTGTCAGAAACTTGTACACCAATCTCTGGAGTTTTCTACTTCCCTGTAAAATCTACCATATCACCCTATAATAAGAAACAGTGCTCTCTAAGAAAAGCCTGTCAAGTTAAGCCAGCAGCACAGAGACTTTGATGGATCTTAAGCAGGATGAGTTGTTTCCTGTCCTTGAAAGTGTTGGCAGGAAGAACAGACTCTGAGGTCTAAGAATCTGGCAAGTTAACTGCCTGACACCCTACCTGAGTTATGCAAGAGTTCGAGAATTACAATGAGTGCATCCTGTTTACCTCATGGGCACCGAGGAAAGCCCCGACTTGGGAAGTACTTTAAACATGGTTTAGGCCTCTTGCTTAAGTGGTCATCTGAACTGCCACATTAAAGAATCAGAATGAAATGCTAGCAATCCCACTGGTGGAATGGATTCTGGGTTTAGTTCATCTAGTCATAACCTACCAAGATATAGTTTCAGAAATTAGCAAAACTATGAAAATCAATTCTAGTGATAGCAAATAACACTTTTGTATAACTATAACCAACCTCACTTTCTGGAGTAAAATACATCTTTAATCGTTATTTTATTTATTTATTTATATTTAATTTTATGTATATGAATGTATTGCTTTCATGTAGGAAGGTGCACCTGTCTCATGCAATTCCCACAGAGGACAGAAGAGGCCATCAGACTCCTGGAACCGGAAGTCCATGTGGGTGCTGGGACTTGAACCTGGGTTCTCTGCAAGAGCAGCCAGTGCTCCTAACCTCTGAGCCATCTCTCCAGCCCCAATAATTTTAAAAAATATTTTTACTGAGTTTCTGTGCATTTCACACAATATTTTTTAGTGAACTTTAAGCCCCTTCCCTTATCCAAGCTCCCCACACCCTCCATACCAGATCTCATGCATTCTGTCATATATGTTAAGTCCTATTTGGTCCAGCATTTGTACCCATATGTCCTTCAATGCAAGTTCATCCACTGGAGTCTAGTCAGCCTATTTAGAGATCTTAAAGATTTACTCTCCCTCACCCGACAGTAATCAGTGTCAACAGTTCCCAGGCTAGGACCAGGGCCACCCATTTCCCTTGTTCCACACTGGAACTTCTCTGATTGAGTCAGCATGGGTCTTGTGGACAATGTGATCATTGCCACAAGTTCATGTGAGCAGTTTCCAGTGGCCTGAAAGCCTCCGTTTACCTATGTTCATGGACCAACTCTGGCTATTACAATCTTTCTGCCCCATCTTCGCAATGGTCCTGAGTCGTGTGAGGTTTAATATAGGAGTCCTATCCAGGGACATGCACTTTGCAGTCTCTTATTCTCTGAAACTCTGCCAGTTGAGGCCTTCAGTGTGCATTGCACTCTGTTGTATAAGGAAGCTTTGCTGGTGAGAGTTAGGGGATGCACTAGTATTCTCTCTACCCCATTTTGAAAGTTCCATAAGCCTTAGGTATAGAGGTTCCACTGTAGCTGTGTCACCTAGGGCCGGGCATCTCTCAGATTTTGTGGAACTCTGTAATAGCTTCCACTGTTGAAAAAAGAAGCTTTTTTGATGGGTGGTGTACAGCACACTGGTCTGTAAACATGAGGATTCATATTTAGCATATGGTAGGAAATTTCATTTGTCTAGAGATATGACAGAGATAGGGTTTTCTCTAGGATCTGTGACCTTTACAGCCACGTATATTTGGCTATAATTAAAGTGCTACCCATGAGGTCCCTTCCATTGAGAGGGCTTTAAATCCAATCCCAATAATTTTTTTTTAAGATGGGGTCTCATTATGTAGCCCCAGCTGGCCTAGAGCATTCCCTGGCTGGTCTCAAACTCACAAAGATCTGCCTGACTCTGTCTTCCAAGATTAAAAGGCTTGTGCCACAATGCCCTGTCTTGTGAAATTTTTAATTGGAAAAAAAAGTTTAACTGCTTTCTTTCAACAGCCTATCTTGTTTAGAGAAAAAGACAAGCTTACAGCTCCATCTAACCTGATGTTGACTGATCTCGTGTTTCTTACTTCAAGTGAAAGCTGCTTAACTTCTTCACCTTACTTTGTGTTTACTTAATGTTTACTTAATAGACTATTTTCTACATTGTACATAGTCTACAGAGCAGGTACACCAAATTTTTATTTCACTGTAAAACACTGAAAATCATAAGTGTATTTGTGAGCTTTGCACTAACATATCACAGGTTTCAGGCCACATTTTTATAATATTTTTCTAAGAAGCTTTACAGGTTATAATTCAACATTTTTAAACTACTGATTTATTTTTGCTGTCATAAAGACAAGAAAATATAATGGTATGAAGTTTATGCTTTTGCAGAAGCACACGACACATCTATTATGATTGATCAAAAGTTCTCAAGAGCAGCTGATTTCAAAAGACAGACTCTGGAACAAAGAGCATTGGAAAGTGTTAAAGAAAAAGCTTGTGGAACTGGTTAGAGGTGGTAAGGAAGATAGTGCTTAAAAGGGACTATCGTGGTGGCACACGCCTTTAATCCCAGCACTCGGGAAGCAGAGTTCAAGGCCAGCCTGGTCTACATAGTGAGTTCCAGGACAGCTGGGGCTACAGGGAGACCCTGTCTCAAAAATACCAAAAAAAAAGGGGGGGGGCTATCACAGTAGAAGTTTTGAGAAGTTCTGCAGGCACAAGGGGAAATCAGGCTCTACTCTGGATATGAAAAACACAGTGGAAATTTACAGCCAAGGAGTGAGTCAGAAGATTGGGAATTGCTCAGAGGAAGTGTCCAGGCTGGAGGAATTCTTGCTAACCTTACAGGATTCACACTGAACGCAGCCACATAAGATCTGAAAGGCGGGGATGAGGAATTTGATTAGGTACAGAGAGTGATCAGGTGGCCAGTGTGGGAGGTGTTAACCATATTCACACAGTAGGATGGGTGCTAGAACAAAATAGCAAACCAAGCCCAGGACTCATCAAAGAGAAACCTCAGAGGTGCTCGTCCAAATTTGGTCAAGGAGCCAGCCTATCAAATGTTCTCATGGGAGCTGAACCCTGGGATGAAGCCATGTTAGGATGTGGAGCACTGGAAATGGAGCAAGATAAAATAGAAATGTTTGACTTCATAGAGGGGCTTCCAAGACTCCTCATTCCCTGCCTATAATGCAGTTTTTCACTCTTTCTGTAACAGCTCCAAGAACTGAAAAGTAATGACAGCATTTATTAGTACCACATGGTGAGATTCTAGGCTCACACTGAAGTCAGAATTAGAATCTAGCTTCTCCACAAATGAATTGTGTGATTTTGTACAAGCTACTTTACTGTGCCTCAGTTTCCTTATTAGATCAATGAGAATAACAAATGGGATTTATCTCAGTGTTTTGAAAATTAAATGAACTAAAAATTGTAATGCATAGCTACATCTTCTCATAGAAAGAGGTATTGCATCTTTACTATTGGTTCTTAGTCCTTGTAGCCTGTAATACTCCATAATTTATACTTAACAAGTACTGATTAATTCCAAAAGCAAACCTTTAACTTTTGTTTTTTGTTTTTTTTGTTGTTGTTGTTTTTTGGTCTTTTTGAGACAGGGTTTCCCTGTAGCCCAAGCTGGACTGGAACTTGCTATGTAGACCAGGCTGGCCTCAAACTCACTAAGAGCCTCCTGCCTCTGCCTCTCATGTGCTGGGATTAAAGGCGTGTGCCACCACACCCAGCACAAACCCTTAATTTTTAAAAAACATTTTTAGCATTGTCAGGAAAGAGACATTCCCATTTAACGACTCATGGTGCCCAAAAGATCACAGACAGGTTACCTAATTACCATGGTTACCTAATTACAGCAACACATGGGTTACTTTTGGTGGCGATAGCACCTGAATACGTAGCTCTCTGCAATCCAACAGAGTTCCAAAGGCCGAAGATGAGCATTTGGTGTGCTGGGGCAGAATTGTTAGCATTTTCAGAAGAGCCCAAGTACGCATTCAGTCATTCTGAGATGTCCTAGAGTCTTAAAATCTTTCCAAGGATAAGCAGTGCTGGCCATAGACTGTGAGGGGAAAATTTGTCTTCAAGACATTATACATTCAAACATAGGGTCTTTTGCTAATGAAATTATTAATATTCAAGCATTGTGGGCTCCAAGCTGTTATAGTGCAACTGCAGAGCACATGAAGCAAAGACCAGGGTCGCTCCTGGGTTTGGACCCAAAAAGCAAGTCCCGAACTCAGTTTGAAACCTAAGCTACATTAAAAGTATGAAGCAATGTCATTTTTTGTGAAAAGAGAATCCCAGAACCAAATAGAATGGCTGAGGTAAATATATATTATATATATTCAGAAGTAATAATGAAAAACAAGGCTAAGGAGCACATGCAGGTAAAATATCAAACAATGGAGGATAAAGATTTAGCATTAACTTAGACAATGTAAAGAATGAACACTTCTCAGTGTTATTTCATATGTATCTTGTCTTTGTCCTGACTGATTTGACAATTAGAAATCGACATTTTTCTACAAAAATTAAGTCACATATCGAGTAATTACGTATATTCAATCACTCGTGTACAGTCTTAGTAGACTAGACCATTGTGCTACGTTATCTGAACATTTTGTTCTGGAAATTTTGATGTTCTATCATCTTTAAGTTCATAGTCATTAGGATTTTAGCATTCTTCTAGGTTTGGAACAGGGTTGAGAACAGGAAAAGCTTCACAGAATTTCAAACCTTTCCTGAGCTTTCAATGGGAGCTCTGTTGATAAAGGATGGCATTAATGAGGAGCTGGTGTTTTAACAGAAGGTTCAGCTCTTGCTCTGTTTCCCCTCTCTCGCCCTCCAGCTCCTTACTGTGTAATCTCCTACGGGTTCTTTAGCAGGCTTTGGCCCGTTCAGTTGTCAAGCCAAGTCTGACTGGGGCAGGAAGTCAAGTTAGCCAAGTCTTCTGAGGATGCTTCAAATTGAGTCATTCTGGCAGGCCCACCTGGTGTGCCAGGGCCCGATGGAGCCCTTGGATCCTGTACAGCTGTATCAGCTCTGGGCCTGTCCTTCCTTCCTCCCTCCCACTCAACCTTGGGTTGGCTCAAGTATCTGCCTCTCAGTCCACTCCATAGAAAATCTGGTGAGACTAATGAGACTTAGAAATTGAATTCCCATAATTAAATGTTGGTGGACCTATTGCTGTGTCATATACACTGTGCTCAATGATAAGCTATGTGGTAGTGTAGTGTGTGTGTGTGTGTGTGTGTGTGTGTGTGTGTGTGCTAGGATGAAAGCACTGAAAGAAAAGGGGAAACCACAAATTCTTGAAGAGAATTTTAGGATGTGGTTTAGTTTAGAACAGACTCATCAGAACTCGCCCACAGCTTCTCATACGTAGGATGATATAATAGCTAAAAAATTGTCATAACAGAGTTCAATTTCATGTGAAGCCAATTTTTGCTTCTGGGATTTTGATAAATATAATATAAAAACTGGCAATTTGATATAATGGAAAATTTTCCATACTTAGCCTTAATGCATACTCAAGACAGCCACTAACCAATTTTATTTACTTATTCACTTAGCATATGCTGAACATTGGAGAGATAGCAACGATGACATTAATGACACCTATTGCTACAAACCCAGTGATGGTAGACAAATGTGAGAAGTCACTCATTGTTTCAGTAAATATTTATTAAATGTCTCTGTGTGCTCTAGAGTTACAAGTCTGGGGATAGAGTCATGAAGAAAAAACACGCAAAACTTCTGGCCTCATATAACTTACATTTTAGTGAGATGGGATTTACTGGGCTAAGTTTAGTTAACTATCTGAGGGGAGAGGAGACACCAGACAAAGCTGGTGCTTAGAGCAAGACCAAGGAGGTCAGTGAAGCTGGAACAGAGAGCCAAATAAAGAGGTATCCAGAACGAGGACAGAGAAGAACATGGAGACCAGCTGCAATGGGTGCTCTGGCCATTAGAATAAATTTAGCTTTTACTTCGTAGGATACAGGGATTGACATAACCTGATTTATATTCATAGGAAGTCACCTTGCCTGTTGTATTGAGAAAAAATTAAAGGGCAGAAAAACCTGTCAACAAGCTTCTTGAATAGCTAGCACACACCAGGACCTGTGATGGTCACTGTCTATGAGGACCTCACCAGTAGTCATGAGGAGAAGTGGAATTGACTCTAGAGTAATGTGATGCTCAATGGCAGAGAGACTTGGCCATCTGATGCTGTCACTCCTCATCTAGAAATTCTCCCTGATTTGGGCTGAGTGGTCTAGCTCTGCCCTGTTCTCTGACAAGGTGATTTGATGGACCTCATCATCCACTTTAAGAAATGGATTTGTCATGTAGACTCAAACCAATGAGCAAAGTCTGTTTCTCTAGAGAAGACTGAAGAATAAGCATGTTACTCAACCCAGTCAACGACCCTCAACCCAACTAGCTCTTTAGTCTTGAAAACACTCTTTTTGATGGATAAGGATCTACAGTTGCCGTCACGAGCTGACACAGGGACTGAAAACAAAATACAGCAGTTTGCTGTTTGCATATATATCTTTCTTTTATAAATCAATTCAAAATTACTTTTCCTGTAATTTTTGACACAAGAGCAAGGTTTTGGAAATCCTTCCTTATGCTCAGATGGTGCTCATTGCCAGATGCCAAAAAGGACCTCAAGAAATCCTCATTTTATGAAAACGCTATCATCTGTAATGTTGGCCAAAGCTCAAAGGGACAAAAAACAAGCAAAGGAATTCAAAAGGGTCAAATAGAACATCCAGAATACAAAAATTTAGAAATTCATTTTCTAAAGCATGAAAGGTTCTGCCTGATAGGCACAGAACCCTCCAAAGAGGAGTTTAAATCTCTTCTAACTATTGAAAACGCATTTAAAGAAGTCGTCTAGATTGTGAGCTTAAAAACAAGCTTTAGCTACAATAATATGCTATTTAACTCTTTTCTTCATTCAGATACATGTCAACATCTCAGCAGTGCAAGTTTATTTATAGCAGGTATATTTCAGCTTTATAAACAACTATTTTAAAAATTAAAGAACAGAATTTAGATATAATCCATCATGTACAAGTACTATAAGTTGTTAAGAGAAAAACTTGCAATAAATTAATTGCATTTACTTGATCTAAGAACAATTTGCCTACAGGGCACTCTCAGGACCAGAAAGGTTCGTGGAGCTCTGCCAGGTGAGCATCAGGAAATGGAAGTGAAAGACAGACGAGGCTTGATGGGTTACCGTTTACTAGTTGTAGAATTTTGGTTATGGGTTGACCAGTTGACAGCCCGAGAAAGCCTAAGCTCTATGCTATGGTGGGTGAGACTCTGCTACGACAATCAACTCCTAACTTAGGTCTTCAGTGTTTATGGCCTGCAGTTCATCCTACAGGAACCGAAGGTACCCAGACAGTTTTGAAATGTTTAGTTTCACAGCGCATTGCAGAATTCAGAGCTAATACTAATCACAAAGTATTTATTAAGTACCTTCTAATGTCCATCTAATGTCACATGTGCTTCTTAATTCTCCAAACAGTTGCTCAAAATTTTTATTTCCTGTTTTTACATAAGAATTAGGAATTAAGACCCAGAAAGCAAATGAGCTGTTGAATGATAAACCTCGGAGAGGAAAGAGTTAGGGAGATGTTTTCTTTCTTTCGTTTTGAACCAGAAACTGTACTAAACACTACATGTTATTTCACTGAATCTTCATAGACGCTCTTCAATGCTAAGGAAGTTTGAGAGGGGACTCAAGAAAGACAGAGGCAGGGCTCATCCTAGTTTCTCACGTTCATGACATTGATAGTACATAATTGCTTTTTAAAAGGATCTCTGAATTTTCACTTAAAACATTTAATGAAAGCTTATTAGTACTTAAAAGAAAAACTACAGCTACATTTCTTTGGGGTCTTTTTACCCTAACTGCCTAGCCAATTCCTACTTCCTATTCTTATCACGCCATCCTCTGAAGGGGTTACCCAAACTGCCAATAGGGAATAGGGATGCAGACCGCTCTGGCTTCTTCCATGCTGAACAGGGACACAGGGTGAAGCAATTGGAGGACCCCTTCGGTGGGTCTATCGAAAAGACTCCCAAATTCCATAACTCTTGTCTCTAAGGGAAAAAGAAAGTCCTTGACCCCTGAATGGGAGATGTGAAGGAGAAGTAAAGGCAAGAGTAATTAGCATTACAAGTTCTAGACAGGAAACTAGAAAAAAGTCAGAACAGGGCAATTTTCAAATGTTCATATGAGAGTCCATTGGAGTTTCTTGACAAGGGCTTCCAAAAGCATCCCTGTATTGAGTTCTTCCTCATTTTTCTTTTGTCTTCCAAGGCTGGACTAGTTGGCTGGGAAGAGTGGCTGGATATTCAGGTGAGGGTCCAGTGACCCTGCTTGACCCTCCTTTAATGAATGACCACAACTGTCAACAAGCCCAATTGACTATGTGTAGTGATCAGGCTCAGCTGAAGTTGTGATGATGGTAGTTATTTCATGCAGAAGGGACTGCTGTATATCATCATCTTATTAAAAGAACCTGGAATTTAAAAGGATTTGGTACTAGGAGCCACATATGAGGGAGAATATACGTCGTTTGTTTTTCTGAGTCTGTGTTATTTCACTTAGTATAACAGTTTCTAGATCCATCCATTTACCTGCAAATTTCATTATTTCATCTTTCTTTACTGCTGAATAGAGCTCCATTGTGTAAATATACCACATTTTTGTTAACTACTCATCAGTTGAGGGACACTTAGGTTGCTTCCATCTCTTAGCTATTGTGAAAAGAGCAGCAACAAACATAGTTGTACAAGTGTCTCTACAAGAGGATGAGTCCTTTGGGTATATGCCAAGTAGTGGTATATAGATTCAATGCAATCCTAATAAAAATCCCCATGACATACTTCACAGAATTAGAAAAATCCATCCTTAAATTCATATGGAAGCACAAAAGACCCCAGATAGCCAAAGCAACCCTGAGCACAAAGAGCAACGCTTGGGGGATTAGTATATCAGATCTCAAAGTATACTACAGAACTATACTCATAAAAATAGCATGGTACTGGCACAAAAACAGACACATAGATCAATGGAACATCATTGAAGACACAAACCTGAGTATAGGCAATTCCAGTCACCTGATATTTGACAAAGGTGCCATGAACACACAGTGGAGGAAAGACAGCATCTTCAACAAATGGTGCTGGTAAAACTCGATCTCTACCTGTAGAAGAATGAAACTAGGTCCTCATCTTTCGCCTTGCACAAAAGTCAACTCCAAATGGATCAAAGACCTCAATGTGAAACTGGAAATCCTGAAACTATTAGAAGAAAATATTGGCAGTAACTTACATGATATAGGAGTAGGAAAGGATTTTCTAAAGCAGACAGAAGTTGCTCAGGAATTAAGGTTAGCAATCAATAAGTGGGACCTGATTAAACTAAAAAGCTTCTGTACAGAAAAAAAAAATAAAAAAAAGTGGATGGAAAAACCATGGAGTGGGAAACTTCACCAGTGACACATCTGATAGAGGTGTAAAGTAAGTGTAAGTGTAAAGAATACAAAAAACAAGGAAGCGAGGAACAAAAACAAAGAAGAAAGCAAATAACTCTATGAAAAGATGGGCTAAAGATCTAAACAGTGAGTTCTCAAAGGAAGAAATAAAGATGGCTAAGAAACAGCTCAAAAAATGTTCATCATCGTTACTAATTAGGGAAATGCAAATTAAAACCACCCTAAGATATATCACCTTACCCCAATCAGACTGGCTAGGATCAAGAGAACAAATGATACCAAATGCTGGCGAGGATGTGGAGAAAGGGGAACGTTCATTCACTGCTGGTGGGATTGCAAACTTGTGCAGCCTCTATGGAAAACAGTGTGGAGAACTCTTAAAAAACTAAAAGTAAACCTACCATATGACCCGGTTATACCGCTCCTTGGCTTTTCTATTTTTTATGTGTATGAGTGTATTGCCTGCGTGTGTCTAAGTGAACCTATGTCATGCAGTGCCCATAGAGATCCAAAGAGGGTGTCAGATACCCTGGCACTGGAGATACGGATGGTTGTGGTTATTAGTTGCCATGTGGGTGCTGGGAATTGAATCGGGCCCTCTGCAAGAGCATCCAGTGCTCTTAACTACTGAACATTTCTCCAGCCCCTAGTAGGCCTTTTTAAAATTATGTTTTCCTGTTCTCCTTTCTAAATGCTGCAGTAGAACCACATGCACATTTCTTTGTATCTGTGAATGTTTCTAAAATCAAATGACTGTGTCCTGGTGTCTTTCAAACAAGTACAGTATTGTGCCTCATCACTCAGGGTTTGGGATTCAGAATCAGAGAATGAGCACTTCCTACATCTCTCCGGAAAAGCATGAGCCTAAAGCTGACCTTTCACCTTCCTGGTCCACCAAAGCTCGTCAGTGTTCATACTCTCCGTCGAAACAGAGCACCAGGCTGACAAAGGCTGTATCCATGATGGCTAATACTGTAGGGAAGGCATGGAGACAGTCTAGCTGGGAATTTCAACTTCATAAACTACTAGGTACAGGACTAGTAAATCTCAAGTCAGGGGATTATTACCATTATAAAGAGGCACGCTTGTACTTAAACCTCCTTCCTGCTTGTCAAGTTCATAGTTTCCCAGCGCAGTAAGTACAAGAAAATATAATGACAAATTCTTTACATGGAATTATTTGATAGATACTATCAATAAAGCTGCGAAAATAAAATCAGTGAGGAAAGTTCCCAATGCTCATAATCATTGAATACTGCTATAATTATTTTTAATAAAATTCTCAGAAATGGCAATACAGATTAAACAATGGTACCAAACAACATTGTTTTATGATAAAGAATTCAGGGGTGTTTTTTGTTTTGGGGGTGCAGAGGTTGAGACAGGGTCTCCCTGTAGCCCCAGCTGGCCTGGAACTCACTATGTAGACCAGGCTGGCTTCGAACTCAGTGAGATCCATCTGCCCCTGCCTCCCAAGTGCTGGGATTAAAGGCATGTGCTACCACGCCTGGCTAAGAATTCAGTTTTAAGTTGATTAACTATTTGTGTCTCAATTTTCAAATGACCTACTTATAAAATGATATCAAAAAATTCTAAACTGACAATAGATTAAAACTAATGAAGTATTAAAATATATTTTATCAAAAAATCATTCTAGAGTTGGGGAAATGGTAAAATACTTGATGCACACACACAGCATATTAATAAAAACCAAAAAAATGGGTGTGTTGGCGCCCACTTGTAAGTCTAGCACTGGGGCAGATGCCCTTGATCTCACTCTTTGGCCTAGGCAGGCCTTGAACTTATGATCTTCCTGGCTCAACGTCCCGAGCAGCTAGGATTATATGTCTGTCTAAAACTATTTTTATCAAAGAATATTTTACTGTTCTAAAATACATGTATAATTTTTTGAATGGCTGCTAAAATTTTATATATTCTTGAGGTAGCCTGGAAAGAGAGCTTACCTATGTTCTCTTTTATATTTTATTTGTTGAAAACTTCTATAAATATTCTAGAAAAGTACTATTGGTTTTGCTTCCAATCGTAGTAAAATGGTTTTTCAATTGTTATATTTGAGTCTCTCTAAATTTTTATTATTTTTATTTTATGTGTAGGAGTGTATTGCCTGCATGTAAGTGCAACCATGTCATGCAATGTCCACAGAGGTCAGAAGAGGGTGTTGGACCCCAAGGAACTGCTGTTACAGTTTTTAGCTGCCATGTGGATGCTGGGATCCAAACCCAGGTCCTCTGCAGGATAAGTCAGTGCTCTTAACTGCTGAGCCATCTCTCCAGTCCTTATATTTGAGTCTTAATATTTATTAGGTATTTACTAATATTTATTAGGTATTATATCCTCAAGAGGCTAATAGAATTGGAATTTGGGGTCTAATGTTTAGTTCCTTTTAATGGACTCTTTAGAGACCATTATGTGTTTACTTTTTTGTGCAATTTTCTCTTTTCTTGCAAAATCTGTTATCCTTATAGAAACAATGAGCAAATTCACAAAAATTCCAGAGAAAGATAAAGTGGTTTGCTGCTGCTGGCATCATACTTCTGAGGGATCGGAAAGGGCAAAGCAAACAAGGAAACACTAATTGTGGGATGTCAGGAATTACACACTCTTTCTACAGATTTTTCCTGAAAGCCTAGAATGCTCAGTATGAGCAGTCAAGAGCGAACTCTGGAGTCAGCCTGTGTGTGTGTTAATCTGTGTCCCAGGGAGTGTTCCGTCATCGTCATTACCTTCTCGGCATAGTCACCTGTATGGAGGTGACTGTGATTCACCTGGTGTGTTGAAGGTCACATGAGCTAATGTAAGGGAATTCCAGTGAGTGCCCCCTGTTCAGAGTTTTATACTAGGAATTAGTAGCAGATCATCATTATAATATTGAGGGTTAGCCTGAAACAGTCTGTGCCTTCATAATGCCGAAGAAAGGCATGCCACAGACAAATGATCTTCAACAAGTGGTTATTATGTTCAGGGTACAATAGAAGCCATTTATGTTTATTAAAGTACTTAATTCTCATAATGGCTATGTCAAGGAAAAATTAATTCTAGTTAGAAGATGAGAAAATTGAAGTTCACAGTGATAAAATATTTTTGCTAAAGTTTCAAGTAGTTAGTGATGAAACAAGAGTTCAAATGAAAGTTCTGTTCATTCAAGTTCACTGGTCTCCGAATGATCGCGGTTTCTGAATCCAGACCGGACGGTTTTCTCACGCACAGAAAGACCCAGGCCTACCTTGGGCTGCCTGCAAAGTAACTTACTTGGAGGTTGGGTTGCTACACCTTAAATATTTATTTGTAATCCTCGGGACGGGACGTGGTGCCACCTGCGGTTTGCCTTGGAGCCCTGACTCAGGCTTGGGGGACCCCTTAGGAGATGCAGCCTGTGGACTGACGCTGTGGCTGCTGCTTGCTGAAGAAGGAAAGCTACCTTGTTCTTTCAGTTGTTGGTAAAAACATAGATTTTGCTCCAGTTGTGGGACCAATAGGTCTCCTGGGTCAGACGGAAGCCGCCTCAGTAGGAATGAGCTGATGGCCTCCTCAAAGGAAGACATTCTTTGTGTGGGATGAAAGGAGCCACGTGTATTTAGAGGCCGCTGAAGGATCCGGGGAGTCTTCATTTCCTCTCACAATGGGAGGCTTTGGGTCTCTGCAGAATAGGCTGAAACCACAACAAAACAACACCCCTGTGTGGGTTTTAAAAATAAACTGAAGTGATTTGTACACGCAAGTGGTATCCTTAGAAGAAGGGTGTGGGAAAGCCAAGTTGAAAAAGAAAACAAACAATCCTTGAATTCTTTCTTTCTTCTTTTCCATCAGGTTTTCTTTCTCAGAACTGTTGTCTGGAAAAATCATTTATTACTGCTTTGTAAACTGAGTAGTCCAACTCATCCCTGCTGGGGTTTCTTTAGGATTCTAGTGATGCTATACGGAGACAGTACAGATATGGTGTATAGATGGGCTGTGATCTGGGGTGCTTGCAAGGTTACTGAAAGCCTACGTGCTTTCTAAAGTGAAATTTGGCTACATTACAGATAGCAGAGATGATTCTTCAGAGGCTGGAAAAGTGAGGTTGGCCCTGCCGCTGTTAGAAGAGCTCAGGCAGGGGATTAGTAGATCACTCACTGGGTATTTCTTTGTGTGTTTCCTTTGTGGTGTTTATCTTGTCAGTGGGAGATTTTTTTTAGTGTTTGCATACTCAGCCTTCACAATTAGCACAAAGAGAAGTCATCAAGCTCTGTAAGACATGGCTACCAGCTAAATCTTATATAAGGGGAACATTAGAATTTATCTAAAGCATCATTATTAGCAGAGCATATTAAAATGAGTATTCAGCAGAAATTTGGCAAATTATACAGACTTCACATCATAAAGCATTGAGGCTATGAATATCTTTAGGTGAAAATCTGTATCTCTAGAACTTTTGGAGAATAAATCAAAGAACAAGCTAAAATGCATTTATATTCAAATTAAATTTGTGTCTGAATGAGCTTTTTACTTATTTTTTGTTTGTTTATTATTTGTTTTTTTAGACGGGGTTTCCCTGTAGCCCCAGCCGGCTTGGATCTCCCTATTGTAGATCAGGCTGGCCTTGATCTCACAGAGAGTCACCTGCCTCTGCCTCCTGAGTGCTGGGATTAAACCATACCCAGTCCCAGCTGAGCTTTTTATTAAAATAAGAACAAAAAAATTTAAGAACACGAAAAGTTGCAATGATGAGGCTAAAATGATATATTTGTAGGGGATAGGGCTACAAGTACAAAATATCTAATTAAAGAATTAATCCGGGATTGGAGAGATGGCTCAGCGGTTAAGAACACTGCTTGTTCTTGCAGAAGACCTGGGTTTGAATCCCAGCACCCACATGGCAGCTAACAACTGTCCATAACTCCAGTCCCAGGGGATCGGACAGCTTCTTCTGACGGGTGCAGGCATTGCACCGTACGGGTGCACTTACCTACGTGTAGGCAATACACGCATACACATAAAATAAAAATAATAAAATAAAATAAATAATTAATTCAGTCTAGTCTCCAATTTAGTACTTACTTTTCTCAACACCATGACAAAGTATTAGCCAGAAGCAGTTACGGGTGGATTTGCTTCAGCTGCTGGTTTCAGGGATGTGGTCATAGGATGCAGTCATAGGAGGTGGTCATAATGGAAAGGCAGAAATGTGGTGGGAGTGAAGGGCCAGGTGTTAGCACCCTACCTTCTCCCAGGTCAGTGGACAGAACTGAGCTGTAATCCCAACGGCAGGCCCCTAGGCCCTATGACTGCCATCGGACTCATCTCCTCAAGCTTCTACAACTTCCCAAACAGTGCTGCGAGCTAGGGATCCAGTATTCAAACACAGGAGCCTCTGGGAAACATTCACACTCAAACCATGACACCCAGTTACTCTGTCTTTGTTGAACCACAGTGCCCTTCCCATAGCCCTAAACCTTTGCTTTTAAACGGAAGCTCTTCCTCCCCACCTCTTGTACATTTGTAGCTATTCTGCCCGCAATAATCTAACTATAATATTATTTTCCCAGAACTAACTTTATAAAATCATTGCTTTTGTTTATCTGTGTATTAAGACAGCCGTCTCCTCGTCACCTCAGATGGCCTGGACCTCACTATGTAGACCAAGCTGGCCTCCAGCCTCTGAGTCCTGAGTGTCACCTGTTGCATTTTTACTTTATTTTTCTTTCTTTTTGTGTTAATTAATATTACTGTATGCGTCTGTGTGCATGATATGTGTAGGTACATGTGGAATGGAGTGTGTATGGAGGTCAGGGGACAATTTTGTGGATTTCATTCCCCCTTGTACCTTTACATGGGTCCTAGGGATCAAATTCAGGTTTCCAGGCTGGAACAGCAAGCATCTTTACTAGATAAGCCATCTTGCTTTTAATTTATTTAATTTATTTATTTTTAATTTATTTTTTATGTTTTTATAGAAGTTCATGTTACACACTGAGCATATTCCCCTCATGCCCCACATTCGCCTATCTCACCTCTACCTATCCTGTTAGTCTTTGTCCCCTAGACAGCTTGCTTCTGCTTTCAGTACATACATGATTTTGTGTGTGTGTGTGTGTGTGTGTGTGTGTGTGTGTGTGTGTAGATGTATAAAATCTAGGAACCACAGATGAGAGAAAAAAAAACGGAGAATTTTGTTGTAACGTTTTCTTTTTTAAATTAAAAAAAATTTATGTGTATGCGTGTATTGCCTGCGTGTAAGTAAGTGCACCCGTGTTGTGCAATGCCTGCGGAGGACAGAAGAGGCTGTGAACTGGAGTTACAGACAGTTGTTAGCTGCCATGTGGGTGCTGGGATTTGAACCCAGGTTTTCTGCAAGAACAACCAGTGTTCTTAACCGCTGAGCCATCTTTCCAGCCCAGAAATGCCTTTTCATGTTCCCCTGAAGTGTTTGCTTCCCCAAGTCTTCCAGTTCCTGTGTGCTACTGATGTCCTACCCAGCAAGAAGCACCTGTGCTGTTTCCCCGCACCGTGGTCCACGTAGTGAGGTGATTCCTCCATGGAGCTGGTCCTTCTCACAGATCTTGCTGGTTCCTTGGGTATGTGGTACTAAGCTGAAGACGGACTTCCACAGAGCCTGAGCACTGAGTCTAAATTAGTGTCCCTGCTCCTTCTCCCCCAAGCCAGGGCCATGTTCTGCCTTTGTCACTGTCCTCGGCAGCAAGGATTGGTTTTACCTTTGCTGTCCTCCCCACCTGCATATCAACCACACAAGGAGAAACCTCTGTAGTTTTTTTCCGCCCAGTGCTCCAGGGCTTCATACAAGGATCCCACATAATCCTTTCACAAAATAGATCTCGAATGTTGAAGGAAGAGACTCAAACATTGCTTCATTTTGTGGACATCTCAGTTGAGCCTAGAACTGTGCTTGGCAAAGTAGGGATGTGTATTGAATGTCAGACATTGTATGACTTTATACTAACCTGATGAAGCTAGAACCCATGGTGTTCCTGGGCTCCTCCTTTGTTCATTTCCATCTCCCTCTTCCTAGGGACCTACTCAGTGGAAATGACAAGGCCAGGAGGAAAGAACAATAGCAGTGAGCTGAGCTCGTGGCACCAGACTGTGCGACTGTAAGTAAGTGGTTCAGACCCATAGATGATGTTTCTGCACCTGAAAAACAGAAAAATAAGTTTTTATGTTAGTAGTTGGTATGAAAACTGAATGTAACAATGAATGCATCCAATGATCACCAAATTATTGGCTTCTAATAAATGGAAGCTTTTATTCCTGGTGTATCATGAAATGATCTGCTATCAGTCGTATCCAAGCCAGTTTTCTTCTGAATAGTGTTTTCAAAAGACCAATTTCAAGAGCCAAATTGGCACCTAGCGAACATACTAACATGCAGCGTGCATCATATTTTTAAAGGCCTTGTTCTTTTCTTAAGAATAAAGAGATCACCATGATACTGTTTCCTGCTGCTTCCTGAGGAGGCAGCTGGATCTCCCCACAGGGCTACAGACAGCAGTCTGTCAGGAACGCCTGAGCAACCAGCACAGTTACCTCAGCAACATTGAGCATCGGGCCAAGTATCTGGAGAGGAAGGCAGCAGCCAGCAGACTGAGGGAGGAGAGACACCCATGGTCTTCCCTGTCATCCAGAAGAAAAACTGAACTACACCTGTCATACTTGAAAAGACAAATCGCTAGAGCCAGATTACCTCTGAGAACAACAGAGATGGAAGCTTAAGGCAGGGGCAATTTAGTAAATTTTATCATTGAATAATTTAGCATCTGGTAGGACTAATTTAATTTATTGCTTGACAGCATTTGCTTGTTTTAAACAGGCTCAGATCATGAATTAGGTGTTGTGGTAAAGCATCTAAAACAATGTTGGTCTCATTACATTTAGGTTTCAATCTCCTTTTACTTCATTACATGCAGTAAATGCCTATCAGGCACACGTGGTCACCAAGTCTGAGAGGGGCACCAACACAAACACACAGGCATATGTGTGTGTGTGTGTGTGTCTGTGTGTGTGTGTGTGTATGTGTGTGTTTCTACAATCACTGCTCTGACCCTAGGGGAATATGGCTCCACCTCCCAGATAGTTGACTGCTTATCTCTTGCTATGAGTGGACTTGGGAGCCCTGCTTTGAGGAACAGGAGGGAGCCTGTGGTTCTGCTTGGGCTGGAAATGGCCCAGTGCTGGATTTTCTCCAGATTCATTAGCACCAGTACAAACAGGAGAACTTGTTTTTAAAATGAATCCATGTATTCATTGTTGACTATAACTGGAGTCTAGATTATGAGAGGAGCCTCCATATAGGATCCAGCAGGAACATTCTGACGGGTTCCCCAGACTGATGGGTTCAATGTCTATACATACAATGGTGGGGGAAGCAAATTTCACGGTACTTTATTCCAGTAGAAATTATCTATAAAAATGCTCTCAGTTATCATGGCTATTATAATTAAATTTTAAATTAATTAAAATCACATAAAAAATTTAAAATGTAGTCCCTTAGTCACATAGAGAGACTTTTCATGTGCTCTTAACCCCTTGTTGATAGATAGCACACAGATTGTAGACCATTTCCATCAGCATGGAAAGTTCCATTAGATAGTTCCAATCCATAATCATAGGGAACAACTGCTCATTGATTTCTAGTTCATGCATTTGCAGCAATATTAACAATTGCACCTTGCACTCATATTTCTCATGATTAAATGATGCAATAAGCAAGCATGCATCCCAGAGGTGAGAGTGATGCTTGGTTTCCTAAGCTAAATGTAGGTTTCAAATACCAAGTAGTACCGTAGGGCTCATAAGTGTGTTGAATGGCTGAGTAAAGGATAGCTCTATTCTTCACCTGCTTAGCACCTCATGCTTCCCCTTCTACAATGCTCACAGGATTGTAAATCAACAAGGTCTATGATTAAGTTGCAAAACCTAGGAAGCAATCTCTCCCTTTACCAATTGCATCTCAGCATCTAGCACCAAGCCTGGTTATTATGTAATAAATATCTGTTAATGAATTGATACTCTTTATTTTATATGCATCATTCATAGATTAAAAATGCCAATTTCTTGTGGCTCATGTCAATACTAAATTAAATAGTGTAAGCAAGGAACCTGACAGGTGCCTGCCATGTTATAGATGTTTGAACACTATTTCCTCTCCATCCTCTGCTCACTAGAAGCCTGGGGTGCTTGGCCCACAGGTCACAGACACTTATGGTCAAGCTGACAATTTCCTTAGGTCTTAGCAGTCGTACTTCCTTCCCTTTGATCAAAAGCTTGGAGTAAGTTGTTAACTACAAGGGAAAACAGTTAAGAGTTCAGCTCTGTGATTCGGCACTCGGGCAGCAGTTCTCTAGGGGAACAAAGTACTAACTCAGAGAGGTTAGTTTCATAATTCATGCTAGAAATCTCTTCAAGACTAAAAGTCTGGCCTTCTGCCAGGCATCTGGTTCATTCAACCTTCTCTTCTCCTATCAGAATTCTGAATGTAAAACTGTGCCAACAATTAAGTGTTGAAACCACTCCCAGAGGTTCCTAGACGTGAATTAAAACTGCAGGGCCAGTTCCAAGGAGACTTTTGAAATGAATGGAACTTTGGGATGGGCATTTACAGTCTTTTTCCTTATCCTTGTCCTGTGAATTTAAGTCTCCCTAAAATGCAACCTTTGACTATTTTAGAGATGAGGAGATGAGAAACTTTTGTTTAGGTTAGAGGCAATTAATTAAAAAAAAAAAAAAAAAAAAAAAACCAATTTTTGAAAAAAAG
>NW_008348201.1:1321312-1328945 GCF_000622305.1 Nannospalax galili | reverse complement strand
AAAAAAAAAAAAAAAGCCAATTCTGAGATACAGGAAGCCGGAAGAGAAAGGGGAAAGGTCTTGAGTGTTTGGTCACATGGTTCTGAATACCGTGGATGGCATTGTGGGTGACTTCAGGTGTCTGTTAACAGATATTAGTAAAAGTGGAAAGTGTGTTAAAAAATCAAGTGTCAGATTGTCTTTTGCTGAAAGTTAATAAAAAGAAGGAAGTAAAACTGCTCATTATTTTTAACAACCCTACTTTCCAACAGAGTGCACGCATCTCCCTGCCTGTGCACTGTGCCTTCGTCCAGGTCACTACAACACAGTAAACATCTTAGAATGATGGCTCTCTTTGAAAGCAAAGTTCATCAAGGGGCTTGAAATCCAAGGCTGACCAGTTGTCAATCCCCATTCCAGTGTCCAGGAGATGATGCTAACGAGTCCAAGACACTGTTGGCAGAACAGTCACCAAACCTGGCTGCCCAGGACGCCTTCTCAGCATGACTGTACTGCTACGGCTGCCCTGCCTCCTGATTCTTTATCATTTTGACTGGTGATGTAAGTTTCAGCCATTCATCATAGTGCTTTTTATTTTGTAAATCAGAGGCACTGTAGTGTGTGGTTAGGAGATACATTTTTGCACATGCTTGCCTCTAATTTTATTAATTTAGTATATATTATTTCCATTATAAACTGTGCTTCTCAATTACTATAGGTAGCTTTCTGAGCTATGTCATTGTCTATCAATGACTTGAAATCTCTGAGGTAAATTATGGGATATATAATAAACTCATAGTGATGAAATGAAAAAGTCATGTCATAAGCTAGCTCTCATTTCATCATGATACAACAGAAAGCAAGGCATTAATCTAGGCTTGGAAATGCTTTATAATTCAGTGCTATAATGTAAGCCTAGACACACAGACACACACACACAGACACAGGCATACACACAGACACACATACAGACACACATGCAGACATAAACACACAGACACACACAGACACACACACACACACACACACATACCCAGACACATGCACAGAGACATACACAGACACACAGACACACACACATACACAGATGCACACACAGACATAGACACACAGACATAGACACACACACAGACACACACAGACACAGACACAGATGCACACACATATAGATACACACACAGACACACACCTAGACACACACACAGAGACATACACAGATGCACACACAGATGCACACACACATAGACACACAGACACATACAGACACACAGACACAGACATACACACACAGACACACAGACATAGACAGACATAGACACACAGACACACAGACACACACACGCACACACACACCATACGAAATGGAAATTTTGGTTCCAAAGTCTATATCAGGAATACTTACTGTCATGTTTTCCTTTCCAAATAAGGGTCACACTGGCTGTGCTTTAGAAAGCCCTTTGAACTTTGTGTTCATAAGTCCATGTGTTTTGAAAAGGAGATAAGACCTGGAGAGAAAGCCCGGAATGAGTAACTGACACCAGCTCAATGTGTGGGGCTGGAGTAGAAGATGGGGCAGGAACTGAACTGAATGGAGCTGAGTCTCTTTGCCATGCTTCAGGCAAAACCATCAGAGGTCTACCTATTTATAAATTCAGTAATCACTCTGCTTGGTTTATGTGTTTCCATATGAGCATATGTATTTTTGAAACAAAATAAAAGGGTCTTTTGCCAAAAGTATTCAAGCAGCATACCCTCAGAAAAGTCCTTCGTAGACGTGCAGTGTATGTTTATTCATTAACTGCTAGACATTTCTGGGATCTCTTAACCCCCCCCCATACACACATGGGCTGTTTAGTGTGGACTTTAATAGTATTATGTTAAACAGTGCTGGAAACTATCTTGGTAGACTAATAGCCATTTGACAAAACATACTGTTTTGCTTGTTTTCATTCAGAAGAAGAAAATAGGATTGCTCCTGCCTTATCCAAACACTGTCACATGGTTGATTTTAAAAAATGCAGTTTACTGTCATGCTGGAAGGTAAAGGATGAAGCCAGCTAGCCAATTTGAAAGAAAAATGAACATATTTTAGTTTTCCCCAAAGCCCAGTAGATTCCATTAGAGCTATTTTTATTTCTTCCACAACAATTCCACTTTGCCTCTTGACAACCATCTAGAGTTGTTTGATCTATTTAGTTTGGAAGAGACAGACTTGATAAGCTGCTGAGCAGAAAACTAATTAGGAAAGAAAGGGTTCATTGGATTGCAGGAAAAATAACAAAATGAACAAAGAAAAGAAAGCAAATACTCTGTTCTATCATCAGCTGTGCAGGAGGGAATTACCAAAGTCATTTCCCAGCCACCAAGCCTCTCTAATTGACTTGTTATTAGACTCCACAGGAAAACCATCAAACGTGGCCACAGCACATGTGGTGATGAGTGTTGGGTATAGGGTGTGTGTATGTAAAACATCTCTTATTATTTATATAGGAGCAGATACGTATTAAATATTACATGGCAGGTGATTATGAGCCTCAAGCATAGGGGTTTGTAGACAAAACATCTCTTATTGTCCATATAGGAACAAATACACATTGCTTTTCACTATCCTGACACCCTCCCTGAATAGTCATTCCCTATTTCAAGTATCCACATCAAAACTAAAGCCTTCTCAGCTGCTGAGAGGATGACACTGTTAAAGTGTTGGAATAGCTAAAGAAAGTTAATTATGGTAAAACCGTGGGAAAACATGTGTCTCCTAGATTCTCTGGGCTCAACCTTGTTATCTACCTACTTTACCGATTGTTTTGGATGTACTAGGGTGCATGATTGGGACACATTACTAGTAATTAACTCAAACTTGGACTAAAACTAGTCCTTAGCATCTCTCCTCTTTGATCTTTTTGCTTGTCAAGACTATTGAGTAAAGTCTAGAGTCTCCAGCATGAGGGAGAATTTCAAAAACAGAAGTTATTAAGAACCTTGGGGAAAATATTGTATTATAATTTGCTTTCCAGATAAAATTTTAAAATAGGTTTACAAGAATTATTACTCAATCATAAAATTCCTGCGGAATCACACACTGCGTTCATCAGTGTGAGCTTACTTTGGCCCACATGTTATTACAGTGCATACCACAGTGCTGAGGTCAAGGTCAGACAAGACAGAGAAACCGGGGTGGGGGTGGGGGTTGTCAGGAAGCTAAAACCAAGAGCAAAGTCGCTGTGGACAACAGCTCGCGTCCTCTGAGAGAAGGGAGGATGGGTGTTGTGCACTGCCTCTGTTCCTGAAAGACTTACAACACCATGTTCATCCCATGAAGTCTTACATTTGGTAAGAAAGGAAGAAATGGGAATTTCGGAAAGGTCATTTTCTTCCAGGAACAATATAAAAATTTTGGCTGCTTTTTCTATTGACTCACATTTCTTTTTGTATGACATACAACTTTTCTTTGAGATAACTCTTTAGGGGAGTGAACTGATGTCCTAAACTGCTTTTACAAGCTGTTGGATTATTTTATTATTTTATTTTGTGTTTTACAACTTGAATTTTCTAGAAATTATCCATAGAGATGGACTAACTAGGAAAAATCAAAGCATGCACTCTCACTCAATGTAGTGCCGATGAGTTTGCTCGTTGGGCCCACTTCAACTGCCGCCTTCCAGATCTCACCCCTCAGAAATCAAAACAACTTGGGGTTGCTTTCTTTAATCCTAACTGACTTACAGGATCAGGTCTAGAGAACACCTTAATGAGAGTTCTTCAAGCAATGACAACCATAAGAAAAAAATATACCTGGATTAATGACACTAAGGTGTACTTTTCCAGGAAAATGGAACTATGAAAGGTATTTTATCCACTCTAAGAAGGACCCAGTACCAGATCCTGGTTCATTTTTACTTGCTCAGAATTCCACATCTGCTGACGATTTCGCACCTGAAGCTCATTCCAAGTGGTGGCCCACATTCACACACTAGAGAATTTCGCAGGCTTTGCCCTCCCAGCCTGCTGCAGTTCCCTTCCATCTTGTCTCTAATGCTTCTGTTTCCTCTCTTGATGCTGCACAGAAGCTTCCTTAGCAGGGAGCACTCATGCTCTGAATTACTCTGTCAATAATGATGAGAAATACATCAGAAAGATACCTTTCTACTAATAACTAATCATTAGTAGCAAGGCTGAGCATTCATTAAAGCTTTGTCTAGAAATCTCATCACATTTAATCCATACTTACAAACCAATGCTTGTCGTTTGCCTTATTTGGTTACCACTGTAACCCTAGCCCCTAAGAACAAGCCTGCCACCGCAGCACATCTTAGTAAATAGAGAAGAATGAAGGAATGCATTGATGGCAGCTTCTAAGTCTGAATAGCCTGTTTAAAAATGCCATTTCATGTCTCACCACTAAATCGCTAAGTGTCCTTTCTTGCAAAATGTAGATTACAGGGATATTACCTGATGATCGTTTTTTGTTTTGTTTTGTTTTGTTTTTTTGACATAAAAGACAAATTGATAAATACTAAAACAACTACCAGAAATTCAACAAAACAAAAAGATAGTATTATGAGTGCAGCCTGCTCATAAAAAAAAAAAAAAAAAAAAAAAAAAAAAAAAAAAAGAGAGAGATGAGTGTGTGTGGAGAGAGAGAGAGAGAGAGAGAGAGAGAGAGAGAGAGAGAGAGAGAGAGAGGAGAATTTCTGAGAGAAGGTTAAGGAACAGAACTTTGAAGGATAAGTATGAACTCATGTGGTAAGGAGGGACTGGGATGAAGATAAGCCTAGACTTGAACTGCTCAGCCCATCTTCAAATTCTGCTTCCGTCTAGTAAATTTTAGTTAACCACTGGGTAAAACTGAGATGATACTAGCTTTTATCGTGTAAGAGTTGTGAAGAGCACTCTAGCCTGTCTGTATTTTCCTGTTAAAGACAGCATAGGAGGGGATAGGTCTTTCTTGTAACTGGTCACCCAGTTCTTCCATAACCAGGCAGAACGTCAGTGAAATCTAGTATTGAAGGTATTCAGATAGTGTCACCTATAGCCTATCTCAGAAGGAAAAGAACACCACCATCGTCTTTGAACACATAACCCTAGGCTCTACAAACTGCTTCAACCACCTATGGCTGTGAGGCAGCTCTGGTTCTTGGCAGTATTTCTGTCACCTGATGGAACTCATCCCCCGCACAGTGAGCTGCGGTACTAAGATTCCTCATTGGATAGCATTTAACAAGAGCATCATTGCTAGTAGGGGTTTGTGGGGGCTGAGCAAGTTCTTAGATACCGGTGCTGTCCTTCCCCCAAAGCCCTCTAATAAATGCAACTTCTCTTCATGCTTCAAGGAAATGTCTTTCATAGAATGTGAAGGATTTATGGTAAAATGGCCTCATTTGAGATTCCAGGAAACATCTACAGGCAAATTGTCTTTTCACTTATTCAAAAGTTAGGGGGAAACTCAGTCTAAACCCTAACAGAGTATGCCTTGCGATCCTTACCAAATATGGCGAGAAGACTAGACTTGTTCATTGTGTTTCTTCAGATCTAAGAGTTTTCGATCCAGGAGTCCATATACCAAGTTGGCCTTTTATACCAAGTACAAATGCCTATTGCATTTTGTCTGATTCAATAGCTTCCTGAGGGAGATAGTTGGATTTTGAAAATGGAAAATAATTTTACTTTGAAGTGTGTGGCACTCTCTGTGCAAGTCCCTATTAGCCTCGCTATGAGAAATCAATGGATATCAACATATTTGTTTTGCTTTTCTTCAGTTGTTTTTTTAAAAGTGAAAATGTTGTTACTATTTACAGATCTAACTCTGGGAAATTTGAGCTTCTGTAGAGTGTGATCTTTAGTTATCTTTTCAAAATGGAACGAAACTCATTTACCATCTGGGTCTGTTTCAACTCAACCAACCTCCTTCCCCGAGACTCCTCTCCCACAATGAGAAGAGAGGTTATCTTCACTTTGAGATTTTCTTCTAGCAACTCTTTCTCTTAATAATAAAATGTGTCATTTGTTTTCAAAAAGAGAAGATAAATATTTTAGCTTGTGTTATTAGATATGGCAAATTTTGTTTCCTACAACCAAAGCTTTGATTACCAAGCTGTTTTTCTCCGAGGGGACGGGAGGGGGCACTCCTGCACTTCAGATAGAATTGTCAATAAGGTTACCCAGCTGTTGAAGGATCGACTAGAGAAAAATAATTTTTAAAAAGGATTGCAAAAAATGTAAAATGAATATAAAACATTGATACAAACGTATCATTTTTACAAGTAAATCAAGCAGAAGAAGAATTTTTGGAAGATTGCAATTTAAATCGCTTTCAAGGGATTTTTACAAGGAAATTCAAATAAAAACAGACGTAAAAATCCTTTTCTACTAAGCTTGATTTAATTCAATCTGAAATAAGTAACCATTTAAAAATGATACTGTTTAAAAAGAATGAGAAATACATTTTTAAATTCTAAATTTAGCAGAAACTAGATTTTGATTTGAAAAGAATTCTGTTTTCTGATCTATAACATGAAATCAAAATTGTTATAGCTAAAAAAAATGGGGTGGTGTTTCCTCAGTCCCAAGGAGGGGGCCTGTCCTCATTCTAAAGTACAAAACTAGTGGCCCATGATCTGTTCTTTGAGCTGTCTGGGGGTGACTGGTACTGGATCCTGGAGAACAGAAGTACCCCAAGGCCACCCCAGTCTTCACTACCAGTAACCCCTTCGCTTCCAGGGCCAGTGGATTTGGTGCATTGCTGTCCTGCGGAGGCTCCTGGAGCTGAGCAACTGAGTGGGCACTTCTACATTTTTTCAGAGACCAGTAGTTAAATGTAAAATCCCAGTGAAAACCCCCAGAAAGATTTCCCTAGTGAACCTCAGAAGAGTCTGAGCCTGGAGACAGTATTCTTAGCCAAAGATCAAAATGGCAGGCAAACAGCCAGAAATAATCAGACTTCAAAGCAAAGAAAGAAATCAGACTTTTGTCTTCTAAAGATAAAGTATTGTTCATTATAATTGTTTTCACAAAGACTTAGCTCTGAGATGGGGACTACTTCACAACTTTGCACCTTTAAATGGCCTTAAAGCTTGCTTCTCATAATGTAAAATACACAAAGCCAAGAGCCTCAGTCGCTGAACAGAACTCACTCAGCCCAGCCAATTTTTTTTTTTTTTTTAAATCAAGCGTATTTGGCTAACATGTAGATACATTTGCGAGTTTGTGGTTTATTGATCCTTGCATGGCTCTCTCAAGTTCTTATAACAGCTATGACTCCTGCCACATTATCAATGGAACATGAGGATTCAAAATAAAACAAAGCTGGTCTTATTGTTGTAGACAAGTGACACAAAGGCAAAAGCCATGTGCTTGTTCAGGCTTAGGACAGGCAGCTGGAGCCAGTGAGGGAATGGAAGTGAAGAAATGAGAACATTAAGTGAGAGATGCGAGCTGACCAACAACACTAAAGAAAGCTCTCAGAGATCCTGATACTCTCTAGAGCAGACATTCACAAACTTTTGTCTTAGGACCCTTTACACTGTTAAAAAATAAGGCATGGTAGTACACGCCTTTAATCCAAGCACTTGGGAAGCAGAGGCAGGCAGATCTCTGTGAGTTCAAGGCCAGCCTGGTCTGCATAGTGAGTTCCAGGACAGCTGGGGCTACACGG
>NW_008348201.1:1308786-1321201 GCF_000622305.1 Nannospalax galili | reverse complement strand
ATCCATCATCTATCTATCTATCATCTATCATCTCTATCTTCTATCCATTGTCTATCTATATATCTATATTATATGAAAAGTTAAAATTGAAAAGTAAAATGTTTATTATATTAGCTCATTTAAAAATGACAATACTCCAGTTCCAGGAGATCCAACAGTCTCTTCTGTCCTCCACGGGTGTTGCACAACATGGGTACACTTACCTACATGCAGGCAATACATGCATACATATAAAATAAAAATAAAATAAAATATTAAAAAACGACAGTAATAAACATTTTCTTATAAAATATTTATTTTCCCACAATTAGTCATAGAAATGGAATTGCTTCATAGTTTTGAACATTGTTTTTAGGTGTAGCACATCTTTTGAGTTCGGTGTATAATGACTTGTTATTTTGAAATATGTGAACAAAGTATAGACACACACACAATTGGAAAAGGGAGAAGTATTTTAATAACCTTGGTTAACTGAATATTTTCTTGTATCATCAAAAATTCAACAATTGATATTTTTGCCACTGCTATCATGATGCCCATGAAAAAGTTTGTGGTGAAGGAGGGAAAGTAAAAGGAGGAGGAGGACGATGATGAATAGGAGGAGGAGGAGGAGGAGAATGAGGAGGTTTTGAAGTCACCCTTGACTTCACCCTCCTCTGTAGAAGATGGAATCATGATAGCACAAATTTCTATCCGTTCCTGTAGGAAAGAAAGTAAATGGAAGATCTGGAGATCTTGGTAAAGGGGTTGTAACCATTAAAGAGTAAGAGCAAGATCACTGTGACACCCAAGATGCCCTTTTCCAAAACGTATTTGAAATATCTTGGAAAAAAAAAAACTACTTGAAGAAGAATAAGCTACACGATTGGTTATATGTAGTTACTAACAGCAAAGAGAATGTTGCTTCTTGATTAGCCACGATGAAGGGGAAGAACATAAGGATTAAAACACATTGATCTGGAGTTATTTTGTATGAATTCATAAATAAAATTTAGGAACAAAAAAATTAAGAGACAGTTTCTTAAAGATTTGTAGCAGTTGAAATCTAGCGCAATGTTCATGAACATTTGATGGTTACTTACATTGGCTATCATCATGGTTTGTGCAAATGTTGACGCATGCGGTTTAGTATTTGGTCCTCAGCTGATGATGCTATTTCGGGGGTTACTGGATATTTAGAGATTGGGGCCTCAATGCAAGAAGTGGGTCACTGGAGGTGTCTTCCCAGTTGTACCTAGTTCCGGTTCTAACCCAACTATCTCTGTTCCTTGTCCACTGAGATGTGAAGACATGAGCTTCTGATGTCATGAGCTCTCTCACGCCTTCCCCCTACTGTGGTGGACTGCACTCTATCAAGCAGTGAGTCAAAAGGAATCACTCCTGCCTTAAGTTGCTTCTTGTCGAGTATTTGTCACAATGGAAAGACAACCAATACACCCATTTTTGCAGGTAGAATGGATTTTTAGCCATATATGACTTGTGGCCTCATGATTTGCTATTTGGAACATATTGGTTCATTCTTTTATATAGATCTGAAGGTACAATGAAAAACTGTACTGCATACTTATGAGAAAGTGAACTCTTACAGGCAAGTAATGTAGCACTATTATAAAAGCTATTTGACTTCACAGACTCCCTGGAAGTTCTGAGATCTGCAAGGCCTAGACTGAAACACACAGGTGCTCTGTGGCCTCATCATGACTTTCTCTAGTGTTAAGTTCATCTGCTGCTCCCTAAGCTTTCATAAGTTCCTGCTGACATCATTTTTACCTTTTCTCAAGTCATCGTATCTGTCAGCTTTTCCAGAACTTTTTCTACTTTCTACTCAACCTTTGGCAAAATTTTAGTTAAATGTTACTTTTCTGCTAAGAATTCTACTCTGAATTTGCTTAATTTGGGTTAGGAATTACTCAAAATATGGACTTATTTGAACATTCTAAATAAGATTAGACCTTTCTCACCTAAGGATAAGGGCTGTGAAAGATATATATTTCTATAAAATCTGTATTTTTTCATTTTAAAGAATAAAAATTTAACGATCTGGAGTAGCAGGTTAAGGTCTCATTTCTGTGGGTCTACCACGTATAACCACAAAGATATATTAAGTAGAATTTTCTCTCTATTGACACAAACTTTTCAATTTTCTCTCTATTGACAAAAACTTTGTCAGCTACATCTTCTTGTTTTTTAAGGAATAGATCCTAAGAAAAACAGCATTCTCCACCATCTCCATGCAAAGTTATTACTCTGTCTTTTGAATATATTTAACACAAGAATATTTTATCCTGCTAATTTGGTAGCCTACAATTACTGTGATGGTTAATCTTGATTGATACTTGACGGGATTTAGAGTCACCATGGAAACAAATCTCTGGACATGTCTGTAAGTGATTATCTAAATTAAATTAATTGAGGTGGGACAACCCACCCTAAATGTGGGAGGTAGCATTCTATGGGCTGAGGTACCAGGTTGAACACAAGAGAAAGCAACTTAAGTACAAATAGCCCTCACTTCTTTGCTTTCTGACTGTGAGTGTAACGTGAGCAGCCCAGCTGCTTCCTGTTCTTGCTGCCATTATGGACAGTATCCTCCAGCACTGTAAGTGAAAGAAGTTGTTTTGTCAGGTACTTTGTCAGAGAAGTAAGAAAAATAACTAATACAGAATATCGGTAGCAGGAGTCGGGTGGTTGCTGTGATGAACAAGCGGTTCATGAAACTTTGGGACTGGTTTTCAGGAAAGCGAAAGACCTCTTTAGAACTTTAGGCTAGAAAAACCTTCAAATTCTGTAAGCACGTATTAATGAGCCATTCTGGCGGGAGTTTTTTAAACCAGAAAGCTAAAAGAAGTATATACAGTGAGAGCCTAGCTCATGGAGTTTCAGCGGGAGAAGAACTCTATCAGGAACTGAGACAGAGCCATTTAGGTTATATTCTTGCTAAGAATCTGACCGTGTTCTGCTGATGTCCTGAGAACTTGAGTGAGGCTGCAGTTAAAAAGAAATGGCCTAATGTTTCTGGTGGAGAAAATTTCAAGGCAGGATATAGCATTCAGGCTGTGGCATGGTTATTACTCACCAAGTCTATCTAGGTCTAGGATGGAAACAGTAACAAATGGAGCAGAAAGATGAACGTGTGCAGTTTGTTAAGAAAAGAGTTTGAGCAAATTTAGAGTTGCTCTAAGG
Organism: Nannospalax galili; assembly: GCF_000622305.1. Classification (NCBI taxonomy): domain Eukaryota; kingdom Metazoa; phylum Chordata; class Mammalia; order Rodentia; family Spalacidae; genus Nannospalax; species Nannospalax galili. The sequence continues at coordinate 1,318,018 of NW_008348201.1, read as the reverse complement.
CTGTGATGGTACAACAGAAACTTCCTGCTCTATACTGGGACGAGAGGAAAAAGGTGTGTTACAGGCAAGACCCAACCCACCAAAGGCTCCAACTTGTAAAGATGCAAATTTATTTGAAATGAGAGAGCTTAGATGAGAATAACGCAGAAGCAGTGTTCCTGCCCCAGGAGCAGAGCTGCCTTGGGAAACATTTCCCCAGGGCAAGCACAAAGACACAGATACACCTGTGGTACATGAGGATCAGGCTCCATCGGGAGCTGGCAGCAGAACTGGGCAGTATTATCCATGTGGTCCAGCCTTTGCAGTTACAAAAGATGCAAGATTGAGGCAGTCATGAGTGTCTTGCACCATGACTCCAGAGAGCTGATGAGGCTAGACGATATGTGCCAGGGTCAGAGGCCCTGAGATGCTCTTGCACGAAACTGTGAAATGGAAACCAAGTTTTAATGGAGAATCGGGGTGTTGGAAGTGCCATGACCACGGGATATCCACCAAAGAGAGCTGCAGGCATGGGCTGGAGTCAGTTCAGAGAGGGGCTACGTGTGGCCGGAGAGGCACACGACTTAAGTCCTTTGGAGCTCAGACAATTCCATCGTGAGCCTCAAATGCTGGCCGTGGAGCGTCAGGATTTGGTGTTTCCTGCTTGCTTTTTGGCCTTCCTTGGTCTAGTCACTCCTTGCTATGGTACCACTCCTTTCTTCTGGAACAACCACCGAAATTCTGTGCCATTGTATATTAGTACTATGTAGCTTGTTGTTTTGTTGTTGTTGTTTGTTTATTTTGCTGGGCCTCACAGTTAAGAGCATACCTTGAAGCTCAGATGCAACTTGAACTTCAGCTTTCTAAAATGTTGGCATTAAAAAAATTAAAAAAACTATGGGGGCCTTTGAATTTGGACTGAATGTATTTTGCATTATGAGATGGGCATGAGTGCGTGGGGACAGGGGGCAGAAGGTTGGCAAGGAGTGTGTGTGTGGGGGGGGGTGACAGTTAATCTTAATTTTCAACTTGACAGGACTTATAGTCACCAGGGAAACAAATCTCTTGGCATGTCTGCAAAGGATAATCTAGATTGAGTTAATTGAGGAGGTAGTACTTATCCTAAATGTAGGCCGTCTCATTCCATGGACTGGGGTGCTGGACTGAATAAAAACAAAAAGGAGGAAATGAGCTGAGCACAGGCATCATCCTGCTGTGCTTCAGACCCTCAGACCCTGGGTGCAATGTAGCCAACCACCTTCTGTTCCTACTGCCCCACCTTATCGCCATGATAGCGGAAAAGCCCTTCCTTAACTTGTTTGTGTCACGTAATTTGTTCCAACAAGAAAAACAAGCAGCAGTTTCAATCTGACCCTGATTCTTCTGTGTTTTCCCCACAGACCCTGGGCTTTTTGAGATTGGTGATGTGGCCTCCCCACATTTGGAGCTTCTTTGTCACTGGGGGGGTGGGGTTCAGTCCTAAAATTGTTTTATGACATGCTGCATTTGTTTGAATCTGTAGTACAATCTTCTTTTAAATTTCAGTCTGGAGAATCTGCTCATACTAAACTAAAATAGGTGTCAATATAGGAAGAAAAACATGTTGCCGAAGACAGACACCACACACTTGAATTGCAGGACATAGGGAAATCAAAGGGAACTAAGTTAGAAGCTTCCATCCACCCTGTAGGCCAGGTGTCACGGTGCTGGAACATTCTATGCAGACTTCGGGGGGAGAACCGTCATCAAGTCTTACTCAGTTGTGGACCCTGGATGTTGTGTTACCTGCCAGAATGTTCTCACTGGTGCAGTAGTGGCATGACCATCAGATAGCCAACTGCTTTCTGATTGGATTTAAAGTCTGCTCTGTGGGAGGAAATTAGCACCTTATACTACAAACTTGGTCAAAAGCCCATGGATGGGGAGGTCTTGAGTGGTAGCAGGGTTGCAAAATGCTGCTGTTGTGTTGCAAAATGGACAGGATGTGGCTCTCAAAATGCCTTCTAAATGCCTATGTGTGTCTCCGTGTGTTAGTGTTGCTCTGTCAGTCTTGGTCAGAGAAGCTTCTGTAGGCTGCAGTTACTGAAGAAACTCAGAAATGGAGTAAGCACTGAGAGTAAGAGATTGTTGAATACCCGGCCCCAAATATCAACCCTTCTGTGGTCAGGGAACATTACATAAGACATAAGATGGGTGGGAGAAATGTAAGAGCCAGAGGAAGAGGTGGGTGTTGTAGAACACTGTCTTCAGGGTGTGACATTGCTGTTGTGCTCTGGATTTCTCAATCATGCTGTGATTACCTGCAAAAGACTTCACAAGATTGGGCTGTCAACATTCCATCATGGAAAGTGGAGGGGAGTCGTGAGGCCCCACCCATCCTTGAAGATCTGTAGGCTGTTAATGATAATTTAGGAAGGAAGACACGTTTTCTCCCGTAGTGTTGTATTAGAAAGTTTTCCATTCTCCTATAAATGACCGCTCATTCAAGTACTTGTAAGACACACACACACACACACACACACACCGGGATGGGGGGGGGACCAGTTGGGAAAAGGGAAGAGGGAAGTGATTGGCAGGAGCTGGAGGGAGCAACAGAGAGCAATGAGGAGTATGATCAAAACACATTATATACATGAATGAAACAGCAAAATCACACCATTATAATGTATAATCAACACACACACACACACACACACACACACACACAAGCAGAAAACGAAGAAAAAAAAACCTACATCCTAGACCAAACTCCTGGGCCCACTTTGGGTAAATGGAATAGGCTGGGCCTGGAATGATGTGTACTTTTTGGAAAATATCTCAATACACAAAGAGTAGTTGAGAGAGAAAGAAACTCAATCCAAAACAGCTTAAATAAAACCAAAATCTGCTGGCTCATACAATTGTAGAACCATGGGTGGGAATGTTTGCATTTAAGCTTGACTAAATCCAGACATTTAAACAATGGTATCAGCTTCTTCATCTCTTGGTTTCACATTCAAACCCTGTTCCTGTTGACTTCACTGTCTCATGCCTGAGGATCTTGAGGAAGCTGCGATTTACAAGGCAGAGACACGGTGTGCTTTAAGCATCTCTGTGGAGCCATTCTGATTGGTTCAGCTTAAAAATATTTGACTAGCAATGTCTGGAGCAATCCCAGTCACATGCCCACTACTAATGTTCATAGACTAGCTATGACATATAGGGTGGGGCTGGTCAAAATCCTAGCCGAAGTTGTGAGGCTGGCCAGGAAAAGAGTATAAATGTCAACTATGTCCAGCTTTGCAGATTTCTCTGCAAAAATATTCAACAAATATTTAGCCAATGTAACTTAAATTTGCATATGAAAGAGAGATTTTATGTTTGGTTTATCAGGGAAAATGCTGGTTATTTGTAGTAAACACAGTATTTTCTCTTTAAAAAATTATATAGATTCTAGCCGGGTGTGGTGGTGCACACCTTTAATCCCAGCACTTGGGAGGCAGAGGCAGGCGGATCTTTATGAGTTCGAGGCCAACCTGGTCTACATGGTGAGTTCTAGGACAGCTGGGGCTACAAGGAGACATTGCTCAAAAAAAAAAAAAAAAAACCCAAAAAACAAACAAACAAAAATTATATAGATTCTAACTTGGAAGACATGGGTTTACTATGGATTATAAGCAAATCATCAGCCATTTCAGCTTCTTTTTAATAATATGTGGATATTGCTATACTAGATTTTAAGTCCAAGGGAGAAGATTAGATACCTGTTTAAAGTGTCTGCACTGGGCCTGACATGTAACTGGTACTCAATCAATCTCAGGACTCATATCTCCACATTATTATTTTCCTTCTACTTTACTGCAAATGATGAAGTATTAATATCAACAGGCCAGCTTTAGGGTGTTAAAGTTGCAAGTGTGCTTATCTGTGCCCACGTGGTTCACTCTCATACTGTATCAGTGGGTTTTAAGGAGGGATTTTGACAAATTAAAATCACTTAGGGAGCACTTAAAAATCTTGGTACCCCAGCCTTTACCCTAGACAAATTGAGTCAGAACCCAAAACCTTTATAATCCCCATTTGATGCCAAAGTCTCTTTAAGGTTGAGAACCATCTTTATAAATTCAATGCTTTTGTTATATGACACACATATTAGCATTGAGCTGTGTTATTAATACTTACCAAGTTCTGTGCTATTTATATATTAAAATTTTATTTTATTTTGTGGATTTTGACTCTTGGGCCTTTGCTGACTCAGAAAGGACAGCCCCTGCCAGGGCTAGTCAATGCCTAGAGATAACAGACTTCACCCGTGAGCGCATATCTCAACCTCACACCGACTAATTCACATCTCATACTCAAACCGTGGAAAATTAGTATTGGATACCATGAAAGATTGTCATGAAGGTTTTCTAACCAGCCCTGTTCAGTTCTTCCCTTGATATTGTTTATTCCTGCTCCTTAACAAAAAAAAAAAAAACCTCAAGTAAGCTTGTGATTCCGTATTTGAATGGTCTTTTATAAACAGGTTCTCACTTGCTAATAAAACCAACATAGACAGTATTCGAGGCCAAGAGCAGGTTAAAACCTGGTGACCTCATTATTACCTTTAGTGGGGGCCAAAATGAGGTTAGAACCCAGTGACCTCATCAGTTCCCTGTTTAGGTGATTCCAGTTTAGTAGTCAGGAGGGTCTTAACGAGGTGACTGAGTTCTAACCCACTTTTGAGCTCTGGCAAGGCACAGCATCTAAGGCAGATTAGGACATGTTATGAAAAATCCCTGAGACCTCAGAAATGGTGTGCCTTCAGACTTAAGAGTCTGCTTACATTGATTCAGATTTAAGGAAAAGGGCTTGGCTGGTATAATGCCATTTCATGCACACAGTGACCCTTTCTGGAAGATGTCCCTGTTGTCATCCACTTAATAGATGAAGAAACTGAGACTCAGAAAGGGCGAGTAGCTCACTGAAGGGCCTGTAGGCAACAGCTGGCAGAAAGTGTCTGTCTTCCTTTAGAGGAAGCAATTTCCAAATCCCTCCTCAGTCCTGGATTCTTGTTTTTCAAGTACTCCCATGTGATTTTAAAGTACAGTGAACAGAAGTCCTGAATGCCAGCCGTATATTACAAACTATGGGTCATGATCCATTTTGATGTTGCTGTGGTCGACATGTTATCAGTCTGAGGGTGCTGGTGTGTTCATTTTTTCAGCCAGTTGAAGAATTAAAAGGTAGAGAAAACCTCAGACCACCAGAGAGCAACAGTCAAACCGACATTCATTGAAAGACAAAGAGTCACATCCATATAGATAAAGAATCACACGCACGCACACATTCATACAGAAAGATAAAGTTCTCCACAGGTAGAGAGGGGAATGAAAACCTAGAATCCAATGTCCTTGGAGAAGAATTGTGGGTTTTTAAGGGTTTTAGTGGTTTCCCCTCTGATTTTGGATTGGTCAATTTAAATGAAAGAGAGAAGGTTGATAGGTCACACCGCCAAGCTAAGATGGTAGGGGCTACGTGATTCTAAGGTCAGTTGAAGGTGTCCTGTTGGAGTTAAAAATGTCTTCCTCCCAGAGCCCAAGAAGATAGAAGTATGCCACCTTTATTATTTCTCAGTGACTCCATTTGCTTATCAGGAATACAGTGTGTGAAGTCAGTTGCGTTGTGGTCAGATGAAAGTTAAACAGTATGGAGCAAAGTAGAAGTACTGGAGTACAATGTGTGTAGTTAGGGTGAGTGCTTTAGGAAATTCTTACTTCAGCCACAATAATTCATAAATAAATGGATCCCTACATACAGAGAGAGAGAGAGAGAGAGAGAGAGAGAGAGGCAGAAAATCTGAATGAATGTGGATTTCTTGCTCTGATTATTGATTCAAAGCCATTTTAAAAGGAGATGGCTCATTCATTAAAAGTACATACTGCTCTTGCAGAGGACCCAAGTTTTGTTTCCAGCACCCAGTCAGGCAGCTCACAGCAGCCTGGAACTCCAGCCCCATGGTTTACCCGATGTTTCTGGCCACTTTGGCCACTGGCACTCACACGCACTCATCCCCACCACACCCTGCCACAGACATATAATTAAAAATAATAAAATAAGTCTTAAAAAATAACTCTCATCTAGGGGTTTTGACTTGGCGGTGGAGGGCTGAGCAGAGCCAGCAGTCCAGTTGGAGGAAGCCACACCCTAACCAGTTTCTTCTCAGCATCTCTTTGATGAGGGCTGAGGAGGCAGGAAGGCAGTGTGCAACTGCAGAGGCTTCTGTGCTAGGACCTGCTCTGTCGGGAGAGAATACTCACCCCTTTGTCCCTTAGCTGTGGAAAGCCCCACGGCTCTGGTTCTCTGCTGATCATGCTTATGGAAGCTTCTCGACTAAAGCGGTTCATGTGGAGACATTTGACTTTGATTCTGACAGGACAAACCTGAGGTAATTTGCATAAAGCAGGCTTGCTATTACCATCTCTCTAATCCTGTCATGGAAACAGACAAGATGTTCCTTATGTTTGCAGCTGCCACTGACTCTGGTTTGAACAAAACCACTATCAGCTGCAACCCTCACACAGCTGTAATTTTTAATACTAATGAAACCCATGTGATTCTAGAAGATGGCCCAAATAAATTGTATCAAATGTTGTAGTTCTTTTTTTATTAGGCTGAGTAATATTTCTTAGGACTTGGAGATGGCAGGTCCACTTTGAGTTTTTCTTCAGGGAGATTTTTGAAGCCTTTCCATTTAACAGGGGCAAAGCTGAACTAGTTTTACCTGACACATGAGCTCACCCTGTCAAATCAGAGGTTAACAAAACAAAAACCAAATGGCTTTTGTTTACCACTTCTCAGAAGAAAGGAGAAAATAGGATTAAAAGTAATGATGGCCAAATATCACAGCTGATGCTTTCCTGAGGTGCTATCATACATCCTATAAATGTGCTGTCAGGTGTGGGCTCATTTTGCACCAACTAGAAGCATACATCACAGCCCGGCACTGCCTATGCATGCCCATTCTGACCTATAGTTGGATTGATACTTGTAAGACTCGAACAGTTCTCCCCCTCAAAGGCCTGTAATATTTAGTTACCAAAATATAAATTAAAGTCCTTATGTCTTAAAATCCTAGTGTCTTTTGTACTGGTTCTTTTTCTATTTTCATGTAGACAGGTTCATTAAAAATCCAAAAGACAAAAATAATTTAAAAGTAGTGGGATGTTCTTTAAATGCTACTCAGAACATACCAAAGATTTCTTTCTTTCTTTCCTTCCTTCTTTCTTTCTTTCTTTCTTTCTTTCTTTCTTTCTTTCTTTCTCTTTCTTTCTTTCTTTTCTTTCTTTCTTTCTTTTTTTCTTTTGTCAAAATTTAATGTTTCAAACAACATAACTGACAAAGCTTGGCAGGAATCCAGCACGTGGGCTGGGCAGATCCCATCTGTCTTTGGTTGCCAGTATATGAAATCAGGCATGCTAACAGAAAAGAAGAAGAGAAAGGTCATCAGACTTCTTTCTTGGTGTTTTATTTTACAAAGTCATGTGACACTTCGTTTTTATGAGTGGAAGTCAGTGCATTCATTGCTAATGATCTTGTAGGATATAACAAATTGATCTGGCATAAGTTTTAATTAAATGGAATACTCTTGGACTAAACTCTCTATAAACAAGGTACAACCTTCCTGGGTCAGCACAATCGATATTACAATTGTCCATTCATTTGAATTTATTAAAAACATTAAGAAAAATCTATGTTCATTTTTCTATACCCCAAATAAGGAAACAAACATTGAATTAACCTGAATATAATTTGCTGTTAGAAATAAAACAACCCAAACCAATCAACCAAATCCCCAATCAACTCTATGTATGTCAGGCATTCACCACAGAAGAAAATCAGGTGATGTACACATGACCTAAATATGAGCAAACGCCTGCAGACAGCCACATGAGTCTATTGAAATTTTTTTCCTTAAACATAATCTATCTTTGTAAAACTCAGTCTTGAGCCTTAACCCTAATATCTATATTCTATACATAACTCTGATAGGATGCTTACTATACAGTATTTTATTTGCCTATATATCTCTTTGATTGTCAAATTTCTTGAAGAGCGGGCTGCTGCCTTATCAACATTAGTATTCGTGACTGGGACAAAGGTAGTCAAACAACATGTATCTTTTACTGTGTTAATTAGCTCAAACCAGCACATATACATGTGATATACATTGTATATAAATACATTATATATGCATGTACATATGTGCATACATAAAACTAATACATTGACATATCCCAATAATATATTTTAATAAGCATAATGATGGATAACCTATCAACGGAATTAGTCCAGGAGAAATTTGTGCATATTATTCTTTCTCTTAATGAGAAAACTAGTCACCAGCCTCTAGATGCAGCGGAGGACAGGAAACAGCACAGAGGTTGCAGAGGGGAGCACTGTTTAAGGGAACCCAAGGGCTCTGGTGCAGAGTGGCCCACTGCAATGCATGCGGCTGCCAGCAAGCAGAGGAGTGGGAGGATTTTGGGTTTTTGAGGAGGTCACTGCTAGAAAGCTGAGCTAAAAGTGATGCTTGCTTAAAGATGGCCCCTGGAGCTCACAGTGGGCTGCTCTGCAGTTACAATGTAAGGAAACAAGCCTCCTTGGCGGCCACTGACAGGCACCGCTTATCAGGGCTTTCAGATGAAATGGCACATGTTGCTGTGGGTAATGTGGCCTTTACAACCATTTCCAGAGATTTCAGACAGTTAAGATGCACACAGAATACCGGGCTCCTAGCTAATAATGGTGTATAAAGACCAAAGAAATTTCCTCAACAGTCAAAGGGATTGGGTTGTATTTGTAATGAAAGATGGGAAGCTATTTGGGAAACAGACTGTGGGCATGTTCTTTAGCTTCTTACAGAAAATACTGTAGTTACGCGGGTCACCATAATTTCACTTGAAGAAAGGGAAAAATGCTTTCCAAAAGTATCTTTGTGAGAAAGGAAAAAAGTATTGTGTCTAGGGCTGGCAAGATGGCTCAGCTGGTAGACACTCATCATGCAAGCCTGGTGACCTGAGTGTGACCCCAGGGCCCACATAAAAAGAGAGAATGGGCTCCACAAAGTTGTCCTAGGACCTGCACACAAACACACACACACACACACGCACACACACACACACACAGAGTGGCATGTGCACACCAAATAATACACACACACACAATAATAAATGAATTTTTAAAAATTTTATGTCTAATTATGGGTTTTAAAATAAAGCTTTTGATTTTT
>NW_008348201.1:1268082-1308720 GCF_000622305.1 Nannospalax galili | reverse complement strand
CCTCCCTCCCTTTGTTTTTTTTCCTTCCCCAAATAAAGAGCACTTTGGGAAGAAAGCTGCTGTCTGCTCGGAATCCTAATCCCTTGGAGAGAGGGGAGTTGAGCACCTTGTGCTCCTCAGTACATTTGACTTTCCGAGAAATTTTATAATTAAAGAGGAAGCAATTTAATCTGTGAAAAGAATGTTCTATGAAGAGAAACACACATTTTCCTCAGAGAAAGCAAACATTGTCAGACTCAACATTAAATGTTCTGTGGATGAAATACTCTTGAGTAGGGAGGAGACTGGGGAGCAGCTGTGGAAGGGGGCAGATTCTGAGGAGACACAGCTGCGGTCGGTTCCCACACACTTCTCCAAGCAAGGGCCCCGAACAATACGCCAACCAGCCAGTTTTGTCTCTGCGCCACTCCTTGCTAGGGAGGCTGTGCAACAAGATGCTCGTCTTCAGGAATAGCTGTCTCTTCTGTTTTCACTTCTGTTGATTGAGTCCACCCTGCTAAAAGATACCAGGGTAGCATTTTTAGTACCCGAAGTTCCAAAATACTTTCAGAGAAAATCAAGTGCCTCACAGACCACATTCTTCAAAATGGCACATAGGCAGGGCCATTCCTTTCCCTCCCATCCCCTCCCCTCTCCTCCTCTCTCTCTCTCTCTCTCTCTCTCTCTCTCTCTCTCTCTCTCTCTCTCTCTCTTCATTGTTCCAGCATAAATGTAGTTTGTTGAAAAGACTACCCTTCTTCGTTGAATTACCCTGGAACATTTGCTTCAGTTCAGTTAGCTTATGTAACTATTTCTGCTATTTCTATTTTATCCCATCTGTAAGCCTATTTGTATTTCCAAACTATAGTACACTCTGTCAATTACCGTTTTTACAGCAAACATAAAGCTCAAAATGGCTACATTTCCAAATTTGCTTTAAAAAACAATTTGTTTGGACTATTTTTTTGTTCTTCACATTTTCCTATGATTTTTAAATAGAATGTCAAATAAAATATAACTTTAAGTAATTGCTTGCTAGGAGTTCCATGGGAGTTGCATTAAATCTGAAGCAGAGGAAACTGCATCATGAGACTATTGAGACTTTCCATCACACACATGGTCTATTGATTCAGTTCTTCTAGAATTTGACTCAGGGATAGTCAGCCACTTATCATATGTTTTTCATATATTTTGATAAATTATCCCAATATATCATATTATTGATTAAATTCTAAATAGTATTTTAAATTTTGTTTATAGTACATAAAATTTAATGCTTTGTGTAGACTTTCTGTTTTATGTACTGGCTAACTTCCTAGTTATTTCTAGTAGCTTCCTTTAATTCTTTAAGAGTAAACATTATAATAAAGCAGTTTCAGTTCTATCGTTGCAAAAGAGTAGACCTTGAGTCTGATGCTGTAGGTTCCTGCAGGCAGCCCTTTTCAGGCTCAGGAAGTCTCCACTTTACAACTTTTCTATTTTCTGTGTGACATGATTTTAGTTTTTTAATTAATATTTTCCTTACTACTAAAAAGTATGTTTTCCTAAATAACATTGTATGATGTGTTATTTATTTATTTATCTTAATTTTTATTTTATCTATATTTACATTTATGTAGATACTTTGAGTGTGTGTGTGTGTGTGTGTGTGTGTATGTGTGTGTGTGTGTGTGTGTGTCGCCTGCCCATGTACATGCATGTGCCTGGGAGGCAGAAAAGAACGTTGAATCCCTTATAGGTGGAGTTACAGATGATTGTGAGTCACCTGACATGGTGTTGGGAGCAAAACTTAGGTCCTCTGGAAGACCAACAAGTGTTCTTGACTACTGAACCATCTCTCCAGCCCCAGCCCTGTGTCCCTAAATGCTTTTTTTTAAGAACTCTATAACCTTATGGCCAAGAATATTTATAATAATTTATAATTCTAGATTATTGAGATTTTCTAGCATGAATGAATTTTGAATTTGTCAATGATTTCTCTGTGCCTTTTGAGTATACCGTATTCATTTCTTAACTTTGTGGCAGTATGTTGACCACTCAGCAATTGATAACAGGGCTTGGTGACTTGGGGATGAAGCTCACTCAGTAATGATGCATCATCTTTTAATACTTATACCTGGATTGCATCATCTTTTAATACTTATACCTGGATAAACTTTTCTTAAGAACTTTGTATTTAAGTTCATGAAGTCCATTGTCCAACAGCTTCGTTATTTTGGGATTTGGCTCCTGGCCAGGAATTCCTCCTTTTACAGTGTCTTATAGGATTACTTGAAAAAAAAAAACTTTGTAAATACTATAGATTAAGGAGTAAACATTATAAAGTAGAATTGGAGTTTTCTGTTTTATAACATGTTTTTGAAACATGTTATAATATTCCATATAAAAGAAATAAAAATCGCAGTATAAAATTGCAAGTAAGCATTAAAATCAATAGATTGTTATCTAGATATTTTGCTATGCATTTTCAGATATTAATTCTGAATCAAAACATTCTGAAAAAGGATCTTTTGGCATAAACTATTTAATGACAGTATTTCAAAATTGAACTCAATATTGCATCAATGATTAATGGTAACTGGGCAGGATATGGGCAGAAAAAACATATGCTGCTTTCTTATCCTGCATAGGTGTGTTTACACTAACCCTATTCATTCCTGGCTCTCTTGTGTATAGAACAGGGTAAGAATGTTTTATAAAGCTGGGCATAATGGTACACACTTTTAACCCAGCCCTTGGGAGGCAGGGGCAGACAGATCTCTGTGATAAGAGGCTAGCCTGCTCTATATAAGGAGTTCCAGGACAGCTGGGGCTAGAGGGAGGCCCTATCTCAAAACAAAAACAAAAACAAAAAAGAGTATTTCAGAACTGGGGACATGGCTTAGTAAGTCGAGTGTGCACACACAAGCATGAGGATGTGCATTTGAATTCCCAGCATCCCTGTAAAACACAATACCATACGTCAACTGGGCCTACCAGACATCTACCAAATATTCCACCCAAGCACCCAAAGCACTTTCTATTCAGCGTCCTATGGAACTTTCTCTAAAATCAACCATATACTGGGGCACAAAACGAACTCAACAAATACAAAAAGATTGAAATAATTCCATGCATTATATCAGACCACAACGCAATAAAGCTTAAAATCAACACTGGAAGAAACCCTAGGAACTACATGAACACATGGAGATTAAACGACACACTCCTGAATGATGAATGGGTCAAAAGAGAAATTGAAAAAGAAATAAAAGTATTCCTGGAACTAAATGAAAAGGACAATACAACAAAACGAAACCTCTGGGGCACGTTGAAAGCTGTCCTTAGAGGGAAGTTTATAGCTCTCAGTGCCTTCATTAAAAAAATCAGAAAGAACACAAATAAATGACTTAACACTGCAACTCAAGACACTTGAAAAGCAACAACAAATGAAACCCAAACCCAGCAGACAAGAAGAAATAACAAAAATCAGGGCAGAAATCAATGAAATTGAAACAAAACAATACAAAGAATCAACAAATCCAAGAGCTGGTTCTTTGAAAAGATAAACAAGATTGACAGACTGCTAGTCCAGTTAACCAAAAGAAAGAAAGAGCACCTCCAAATCAACAAAATCAGAGATGAAAGGGGAAACATCACAACAGACACCAGAAAGATATAGAACATTTTAAGGGAATACTTTAAAAACCTATACGCTACCAAATTTGAAAACCTAAAAGAAATGGATGGTATCTAAAAGCATGGGAACCACCAGAACTATACCAAGAAGATATCAACAGCTTAAACAGACCCACAAAAGATAAGGAAATTGAAACAGTAATACAAAATCTCCTGACTAAAAAAAACCCCAGGACCAGATGGATTTACAGCAGAATTCTATCAGACATTTAAAGAAGATCTACATCCAATACTACTTAATTTATTCAAAAAGATAGAAATGGAGGGAGAACTTACAAATTCCTTCTATGAAGCCATCATCACTCTAAAATCAAAGCCAGGTAAAGATAAAACCAAAAATAAAAACTATAAACCCATATCCTTAATGAACATAGATGCAAAAATTCTCAACAGAATACTTGGAAACCTCATACAGACACACATCAAAAAGATCACCCACCATGATCAAGTCGGCTTTATTCCAGAGATGCAGAGATTGTTCAATACATGTAAATCAATAAACGTCATAAATCATATAAATGGGATCAAAGACAAGAACCACATGGTCATCTCAATAGATGCAGAGAAGGCCTTTGACAAAATTCAACATGCATTTATGTTCAAAGTCCCAGAGGGAATTGGACTGGAGGGAACATACCTCAACATAATTAAAGCCATATATAACAAACCCACAGCCAGCATCATTCTAAATGGAGAAAAACTGGAAGCATTCTCATTGAAATCAGGAACCAGACAAGGCTGTCCACTATCCCCACTTCTCTTTAACATAGTACTTGAAAGTCTTGCAAGAGCAGTAAGACAAGAGAAGGAAATTAAAGGAGTAATAATTGGAAAAGAAGAGAACAAATTATGCCTTATTGCAGATGATATGATATCTAAGAGATGCCAAAAATTCCACCAGAAAACTCTTAGAAATGATTAACATTTTCAGTAAAGAGGTAGGTTGCAAAATTAATCTGCAAAAGTCTGTAGTCTTTCTATATACCAGTAACAAGCAATGAGAGAAAGAGCACATGGAAACACTCCCCTTCACAATAGCTGCAAAAAAATTTAAAATATTGTGGAATAAACCTGACCAAAGACATTAAAGACCTTTACAATGAAAATTTTATATCTTTAAAGAAAGAGATTGAGGAAGACTTCAGAAGATGGAAGGACCTCCCATGCTCATGGATTGGAAGAATTAGTATTGAAAATGACCATCTTACCAAAAGTCATTTATAGATTCAATGCAATGCCAATCAAAATCCCCATGACATTCTTCACAGAATTGGGAAAAAAAAATCCTAAGATTCATATGGAAGCACAAAAAACCTCGGATAGCCAAAACAACCCTGAGCACTAAGAGCAATGCTGTGGGGGTGGGAGGATTACTATGCCAGATTTTAAGCTGTATTACAGAGCTGTAGTCATAAAACCAATATGGTACTGGCACAAAAATAGACCCATAGTTCAATGGAACAAAATTGAAGACCCAAATATGAGTACATGCAATTTCAGCCACCTGATATTTGACAAAGGGGCCAAGAACATTAACTGGAGGAAAGACAGCATGTTCAGCAAACGGTGTTGGCAAAACTGGATCTCCATCTGTAGAAGAATGAACCTAAACACCCATCTTTCACCTTGCACAAAAGTCACCTCCAAATGGATCAAAGACCTCAATGTGAAGCCTGATACTCTGAACTGTTAGAAGAAAACATTGGCAGTAACCTACAAGATACAGTTGTAGGAAAGGATTTTCTAAACCAGACATCAATTGCTCAGGAAACAAGGTCAAGAGTCAGCAAATGGGACCGCATTAAACCAAAGAGTACATCAAAAGTAGCAACCAAGGAAGTGAAGAGAAAACCCACAGAATGGGAGAAAATCTTCACCAGTAATACATCTGACAGAGGTTTTACATCCAGAATATATAACGAATTCAAAAAAAAAGAGTCACAAAGGAAGTAACCCAATTAAAAGACGGGCTTAAAGAAACTAAAAGGTGTTCAACATCATTAGTAATTATGGAAATGCACATTAAAACCACTTTAAGATTTCATCTTACCCTAGTCAGGGTAGCTAAGATCAAGAGAAGTAATGACACCAAATATTGGAGAGGATGTGGGGAAAGAGGAATGCTCATCCACTACTGGTGGGATTGCAAACTTGTTCAACCCCTATGGAAAACAGTGTAGAGAATTCTTTAAAAAATAAAAAATGAACCTACCAGTTGACCTACTTATATCACTCTTTAGTATATACCCAAGGAACTCATCCTATTGCAGAGACACTTGTACATCCATGTTTGTTGCTGCTCTTTTCACGATAGCTAAGAGATGGAAGCAACCTACGTGTCCTTCAACTGATGAGTGGATAACGAAAATGTGGTTCATTTATATGATGGAATTTTACTCTGCAGTAAAGAAAGATGAAATCATTAAATTTGCAGGTAAAGGGACGGAATTAGAAAACTAAGTGAAGTAATACAGACTCAGAAAAACAAATGATGTATGTTCTCCCTCATATGTGGATCCTAGCACCAAATCCTGATAAGTGAGTATGTATCCAGACATAACTACAGGAACCAAGAAAATGGAAAAGAACCAGGGAGGTAAAGGAAAAGAACCTGAAAGAGAAGAACAGTAGGAAACAGGTGTTAATAAGGGAGATATGGATAAAAATTGGTTATTTTAAGGAGGGGGGAGGGTATACAAGAAACCTTGGGGATAAAGGGAAAGAAGGAGCTCAAGAGAGTTGGGACCATAGGAGAAAGGGATTATTAAGGGAGAAATGAGAAAAATGGGGACACTTTACATGGAGAAACCCTGGTAGAAGGGTTAGACAATGTGAGAGATAAACAATGCCTAGCTAGTTTTTTAAAAACCAGAGGAAACCATATTAGTCCAACAGTCTACTGACACATTATACATACAACTAGCTCAAGGAACATAATATATGTCTAATCAAGGTTTATCTGAGAACCTTGGTCTTTGCCCAAGCTTTATCTACATGGCACATGGTAATTAAAAGTACCAGACTGGTGGAACTAACCTTCTTGGATGTTTAACAGCTATACTTTGAGGCCTATACTAATTTGGTCAGAGGGACTTAAAGGACAATTTTTGCTCCTTACCCTCCAAGGTCTACTAAGTTCCAGGGGACTATGGAGACTCTCTCAAAATGTCCTGTTACTGTGGTGACAGTCCTGTCACCTGTCCTCTTGGTCAAGGAAGCCATGGAGACCCCCAGAAGATGGACTTTTGTCCAGTCTACAAAGAGGAGGGTCAACACAGAGGAAACATTTCTTCCATGCTTCCAAGTGAAGCCAGCCACAGTTGAACAGGAGCTTTGACTTAACATATATGGAACTGGTAAAAGAAAGGAGCCGTGGGCTCCTCCAAAGCCCATGTGACCCCTGAGGAACAACAGATCCTCAAATGACCTTAGAAGTAAAAATAAATTGGTTTATCTGGGCCAACTGCATGGTCTTAAACACCCAAAAGGAAAGTATGACCAAAGATTAAAGGGATCAACATAATTCTTTAAGAGTCCATATGTATAGCTAAAGGCTACATAACAAGAAACAATGCCAGACAGGAGATAACTTCCTTTGAGTTGTTGGCCAGGGTGGCCCAAGAGACTCTCAGACAGTAATCCAGCATAGAACTGGGAAAATCAACAGCAGCAGACCCCAATCTTATCTAAAGGAGTATTGGCAACTGCTTGCTCTTAGATGAGGAAGAGCTGATCTTCCTAAAACAAGGAACTCTAGATAGGCTGACTAGATTCAGCGGAGGGACAAGCACTGGGGAATGGCTGGGTGTGGTGACAGCACAGTGGACAATAACAGGGATGACAGAGTATATGGGCTTCAGAGGGGAGGAGGACTATGTGAGGGTGCCTCTTGGGATGTGGGTATATAGATGAATAAGATTGTTTGGATGTTCTGGATGAAATATAAAAAAAATTAACAAATAAAAAAATGAGTTATATTTGAGAAAGAAGCATAAACATTTGTTCCATGTTAATTAGTACATGTGAAAAATATTACCATTGAAATCTATATAATGACTTTATATCCATACTCAGGTGCCAAGGATCTCAGGAAGTAACTGACCGTGACTAGTAATAATCAGATATGTAGAGATTAGACATGCATGTGCAAATATCTAAGTGTTAGTTGCATTAAAAATTGAGTTTTTCTGTATGAAACAGTATTTTAAACATGAAATGGAGATCTTTTTTAAAGGTTAAAACCTCATTCAATTTTATGTCTTATGGCGTTTATACTGAGTATAATATTTTATAACTGTATTAATTCAACTGTAAACCTAAAAATTTATAGACAATTTTGAAAGAGATTCATCTCAGCTCTGGAAATTGTTATTGAATATGTCAATGCTGTTGTAATGAAATGCTTCTTCTAATTATGTGGTTATTAAATAAATATTTAAAATATAAAGTGGAGACTGACAGAGGAAAGACACTCATCAATTCTGACCTCTGGCCACAATATACACAATCACATATGTGCATGCACACCTGCAGATACATCAACACACATTGACACAAACACACACACAATACACACACATTTAAATGAAACAGTTGGAAGAAATGTTTTGCAGTATTTAATCTTTTGACTAAAAGCAGTCTATATAGCAACCAAACTCCCACAAAGTTTAAAAGAAAGAAAACGTCATGCTGCGTTCTACATACATTTGTTGGCTTCTGAATCCATCCACATGTGCACACTAGTCAGTTCAGAAAATTAAGCTTGAGAACTATAATTTTGGAAGGTTTGTATTGTTTGTTTTCTTAAATATATTTCTATTGATTTTTTTGTGGATTTCATACACATCATTGGACTACAGAGCTGGCACAGCCGTTAAAGGCTCAGGCTCACAACCAAAACATTAAGAACTATAATTTTAAATAAAGGAGTTATGAAAAATAACTTTACTCTTTAACTAAATGAAAACATTATCACATTTTACTAAGCTCACTGTGTGTTTCCTAAGACCAACACAAAATATGAAAGACTGTTAAACAAGAACCTCAAAAGTTATCAAGCAAAGACAAACAGAAAAAAGGAAAGATTCAGAAGTTTGAATGTGAAACAAAGGCTTAGTGGATCTTGAAGGCTATGCCAACAATATCTGACCATGTAAATGAGGGAGCAATGCCATATAAAATTAAACACATTTTAAAAATAAAAAAGAGAAGAAAATATTTTAGGAAATAGCAAAACACAATTATTTGGAGTGACATAACACACCTGTCAAACTGACAAAAATAAATGAGATTATGGAAACTTAATGGTATAATTATTGAAGTCAAACAGAGGTATTTATGAACTTACATGTAACCACAAATCATAGCCTATAACTGAATTAAATATTTTTATTAAAGGATACTAAAGTTAAATAAATAGTGGTTAAAAATAAACTTCACCATGACTCATTTCAATCATTATTAATGAATAGCCTGTATCTTTTCATCCGGCTCTGGATAATTTTAAGTAAAGCCAAGGAATCATATCAGTTCAACAACTAGCAATCACTTTGCACCTATAAAACAGCACCAATAATGTCATTACATTTAAATTTTAATAATTATTAATGAAATAAGAGCAGATATTTTCTTTGTGATTAAATTTCCATGGTTCAAATCAGAATGATTAAATGAAGAAGAAAAAGTACAAAACAGAATTGGAAAACCAGCTACATACTCAAACAAGAAGAAAACATAGACAGAAATACATAAAACTAAAAATATCTGTGTGGTACAAGTCAGGCTTTTTAAATTATAGTTGCAGAAGATCCAGGTTCGAATCCCAGCACCCACATGGCAGCTAACAACCGTCCATAACTCCAGTTCCAGGGGATCCAACAGACTCTTCTGTCCTCTGTGGGTACTGCACAACATGGGTGCACCCACCTACATGCATGCAATACACGCATACACATAAAATAAAAATAATAATAAATAAAATATTTTTTAAAAATTATGGTTGTGGGGCTGGAGAGATGACTCAGCAGTTAAGAGTACTGGTTGTTCTTGCAGAGGACCTGGGTTCAGTTTCTAGCGCCCACAGGATGGCTAACAATCATCTGTAACTCTAGCATAACTCTAGCTCCAGCAGATCTGATGCCCTCTCATGGTCGTAGGCACTGCATACATGTGGTGCACATATACAGATGCAAGCAAAACAAGCAAAACATTCATACACACAAAATAAAAAATATTAAAAAAGATTTTAAAAAGAAATTAAAATTATATATGTAATGTGCATGCTACCTGCCCAATTCAAAAATTTTGTAATATGCAAGAGAGCATGGCAGTCGCCCATTATCATCACTAACTTGTGATGACTTTCTTATACCGGATGGCCTTTGTCCAATTAACTGCTGCCTATTTTCCCTGCCACATTCATTTGTGATGTGTTTGTCCTAGGGTAAAATGCATAGAAAGCTGGAAGTTCATCAATGAAAAACCACCATCTCTTGGAAAATTACCCCTTGTTTGTCTGGGATTGTGAAGCCATGATGCCCACGAAGCCTCAGTGGCAATTCCGAACCAAGGCCCCGACTCTGCCAGTCATTGCAAAGTGGAGCCCAGAAACAGCTAAAAAGCTTGAGTAAAAGGTTTGTATATTTGTATTTCTATGGTCTTTACATCTCAGAAGCTCATTTCAGGAAGCAGTCTAGATACTCATTGGTGTGTCTGAACCCTGGGTCTGTTTCATGTCGTGCCCCTGCTGAGCTGATATTGCTCCATAGAACCAACTGCACTTAAATGTCTATATTTATTTTTTCTGCCCTGGGCCCTGTCTGAAACTTCTTGAGTTAAGGTTACAAAGATCTGTGCGGACTATCTGACAGTGCCTCTTATTTTTCTGACATTAAGAAGCTAAGTGATTTGGTGGACAGAAGAAACTCAAATATGTGGTTTTATGAGACAGATGCTGTTGCATCTCCTCTCAGCTTTGTGCGTCCCACAGTGCACACAGCCTGTCTTTGTTTTCCAGGGTCTGTGATCTCTCTAGGCATTTAAGGACCTTTCATTTTGTATTGGGCTCAAGGTTTTGGAGCAGGAAATGGAGATACACCCCAGGCAACATCGTTTTTCTTCTCTGTCTGTGCCACATCTGCATATTCCAAATCCATTTCCAGGGTCCTGTTTTACTCACAGAACTACTATGCTATTAAAAATCTAATGCATTGTCTTTTGCAATAACTTACAAATTTAAAATTTGGAGTTGAATCTTCATTGAATGTTTCAGGGAACTTTTGATGTACAATTTAAGAGTCAGTAACAATCAAGTTGAGGTGTTATAAGGTAAATTGTTATATTTGAAGTAACCAAAGTTTATAAAGCTTATAATTTTCTTTAAAGTATGCAGTTAGCAGCAGTGATCAATTCTTCTGTACCCGGGAGGAAAATATTTTAACTTTGTTGGTCTTCTGAAACATTCCTTTCTCTTTCCACAGGTTCACTTGCACAAGGGTACTTTCCTAGTATATAGGCCAGAAGTTTGAACAAAGGTCTGGGTGGTTTCTCAGAGCCTGCTAGGTGATTGTTTAGGAGTATAACTTAGGGGCTCATGAAGACTGAAGACCCCAGACACCCCTCTGCTTTGCCTCAGTGTGTATATTATCATTAGAATAACTTCATTGAGTTAGGGCAGTGCATTCCTAATGGGAAGAACAGCATTAACCTACTCGACCAGTCAACCCATTCATATTGTTTAGTTTATAATTTTAGTTGACAATCATCTTAAATAAATGGGGCCCAAAAAATACATTTAAGCAGGGAAGGAGGGAGTTTGGGGAAGTTTGTATCGTTGGGGTATTGCATGAAGCTCCATCTGGTCCACAAAGTACAAGGGTAGTTGATAGTTTTCTTGAAAAGTGGTGCCCAGTTAACAAATTCGACACGCAGCCTGCTGAATTCAGTTCAGTGCCGTGTGTAGAGTTTGTTTAAAGGCTTCTTCGTCACCTTCTCCTCAGCCACCTGTCTTTTCGTGTCATGATTCTCTTTCTCTAGTGTAGTTTATCTTTACATTCTGGTGATTTTAAACTTCAGAAAACAGTTTGAACAGAGAACAAAGTAAATGTCTTTGGATGTACAGATTGTAAACATTTCCACATAAAAAATGAGATGCTTTCATGATTTGCGTTCAAGTTAGATGTAAGCTGTATGATAAAATATAATAACCTGAATGTATAACATTCATGTTTATATAACTAAGTTTTGGAGTTTCATGTATACACGTACCCACAGCCAGGTCTTAGTTGAGCAAACCCTTCAAATTCTTTGTTTCTGGAATATGATTCCCTCCAGTCTGCATACCCTGAGGGCCTGAATCTGACTCTTAAAAAAAAAAAAAAAAAAAAAAAAAAAAAAGCCAAGAGAGAAAACCAGAGAACTACTCTATAAGAAGTTGACATCCTCAAACTATCACCTCAGGTGCTTTTTCACTAAATTCCCTGAAACCCATGACCACCAAAGACTTCCACCCACCACCAGCCTTTGAAACAAAAGTGAGGATTTCTCCTTTAAGATGACAAATTATACTCTAATGCCCGCTTTTTATTTCCTTTGCTTTCAGTGAAAATGTGCATTAATTTGCACAAGGCCCCAAATGGTATCAACCTAATAAAATAAAGATACACAAAACCAATGTGTCAAAACCCAGAGGATGTGCTGGAAGTCAGGACGTAGTCCTGTAATCCCAGATCTCAGCAAGATGAGGCAAGAGGGTTGCAAGTTCAAGGCCAGCCAGGTATTGATTGTGTAGTTTTCAAAACATTAATGTGCCTTCATGACCCTAAAGAGGGATGGCAGCCCCAGTATGATATGCCGCCATCTTTGTCTGCCAGGCCTAGGCCACTCAGGCTTTAATTTGGGTCGTTTTATGGATTTTGGTCTTTATTTGAGAAATAGAAGCAATCGAAGGATTTTAAGAAAAAAATAAATGACCAAGATTGAAAGAATCACAAGTGCAGATGAGCAATCTGTGGAACAGCAGTTAGGTGCCAGGGGCCACCAGTCAGTTGAGAAGGGTGACAGGGGAGTAGGGACAGGCAGGGTGCAGCAGCTATGACAATCTTCGGTAAGTGGAGGCAGAGAAGGTGACACAAAGTAGGAAGGCAGGTACCACATTGCTGCCTAAACCTGTAGGAAAACTACTTCATCCATTTCAACATCTTTTCCTAGTGAAGCCATACGGAAAAACTTCACCAATCAGGGAAAAGAAAGAAGCTATAGAAAATATCCATTTTAAAGCATTATTAAGCCTCATTTGTACAAATAGCATCTCAGTTCTAAAGTGCCCATTGTTTATAGCTTTAACGGTTCTAAATTCAGGTGTGTCTTACAGTAACTGGAAAACTCAAACTGATTGCCTTTCAGACAGATTATGACAAATCTGTCTTTGAGGAACTTTCCTTTTCTAGCTCAGAAAGATACAGTCCCTTGTTAAAAGGAACGTGCGCCTCAGGATGGGCCCATTCATTGCTTCTCTTCTGCTTAGTGAAGTTGGGTTCAGATTCCGAGCTCCCCCATTCCCACCTTGATGAGAGGATTTGCCCTTCGCAAACTTCAGTTTCATTCTCTTGCAGCAGGGATAAATGCATATCTATATGGAAGGGCATTTTGGAGTTAAGGGGTGATACATCTGATATTCTAACTGGTACAATAAACAGATGTTATTATTTCACCAAGAACCCATACCCCAAGATATGCTGCTAGGAAGGGGCACTGTTGAACTGTATTAAAATTGCATTACCATGTTCTAGCTCTTTCTGTCACTGACTATACTAAAATAGCAATTCCATGTTTCAACACTTTCTGTCATTGCCCCAACATTTGCATTTTCTGATCACTTTATTGTCATTCATGGACATTTAGATTTTTCTTTTTATGATCCTTCTAAGTCTTAGTGTTTCTATTTTCAAAATTATGCTTATATTTATTGGCACCTGCATTTACAGTTCATTGATCTTAATTCGTCGACTCCTTAATCCATCAGCATCTTTAACAATTGCTGTGCAACCTAGCGAGCTCTCCGCTTCAGTTCCTTCACCCGCTGACACCTGTCCTTCCTCCAGTTGGCTACATTGTCCCTACAGCTTCTCAAAGCCTTCAAATGGTGTCGAATCAATCATCCAACTCATCACTGAAATCCTTCCATGTTCAGTTGCCATCAGCCCTTCGATCCTTCAATCCTATTTCCCATCATGGTCCAGGCCTTCAGAACTCAGGGACCACCAGTTGCTTCATGAACACTTTCAAACTTCTGTTAGAGTCCCTGTTTTCTTTTTGCCAGGGCACCTCCACTCACTAAGGACAGCAAAGGAATTCCTATTTCTTAAGGTTAGCTGAAATGTCAGTTTTTCTATTAATTTTTTCAGCCCATTTTATTGATTGAATAAAATCAATCTTCTGAGACTGTATAGCACATCAGGCTTTACGTGTGGCCTTTACCCTGTGGGGATTTGCACTAAAACGTTACAGTAGCTAATAATTTTGTCATTAGGTAATGTTGGTAAATTTTCATCATTTATTTGGAAAAGGGCATGGCTATTCTACGGAGAATAGACAGAGGTAAACTATCATTACTTAATCTCTTTCTTCTTTCTAGCAGTGTAGGTGTTGGACCCCAAATCATATCAATTTTTTGTAGCAAAAACCAAAACAATTATAAGAATAACTTTAGTAAGTATTTGTTGTTATTTAATTATCCTCTTCGGGGATGTTTGCAGGGTAGAAAAGAAATCTTCACTCACTTTTAGGTTTCTATCTGAGGCACCTACAATATAAAACAGTTTAATAAGATAAAAAACACACAGATTGGGGCTGGAGAGATGACTCAGTGGTTAAGAACACTGAATGTTCTTGCAGAAGACCCAGGTTTGAATCCCAGCACCCATGTGGCAGCTAACAACTGTCTGTAACTCCAGTCCCAGGGGATCCGACAGCCTCATCTGTCCTCCGCAGGCATTGCACAACACGGGTGCACTTACCTACAAGCAGGTAATACATGCATACACATAAAAATATAAAAATAATAAATAAAATATCACAGACTTATTCAATATTGTTTTATATGATGTGGGAAAATTCATAAAGACATGAAGATTGAGAGACAGGGAAATCTGTGTATTTTATGCTGTTTGGTAAAGGAGCAAGCAGAAGTCTCAAAGAGCAAAGAGAGTGTGACAATAACTCAAGGAACAGCCAAAGGCTCAGATCCTCCACACCCCTGTGTCTTCAGAGAGAAGCATGTTCCTTTCCTCAAAGTATAGGGCATCTCTCACAGGAGTCTCATGGCTTCAGAGAAAGGCCAAAAAGTTCTGTTATCAGCTGCTTTAAAACTTTCTGTCAAGAGACCTGTCTGCATCAGTGATTTCCCACTGGAGTTCTGATCCCAAATCACTTTATACAATCTTCTTACCAAAACACCGCCTTCCACTGCTTAGATTACTTTGTGTGATGCTTGCTGGTGACCTTTACTGTGATGCTATTGTACACCAATGATACTCTGCCTAGACGTGTGTTCCAGAGAAGTGTCTTATTTCTGCTGTATTTTAACTTTGGGGAAATTTCAGGTGCTGAAATTAATCATTGTCAAAGAAATCCCAAATCGCCAAAGCAAAATCCATCATATGATAAATAACAATGTTTTGGTTTATACCAACTCATCAAATACTTCTTTGGAGGAAATTATATCGCGTTAGAGGACAACCTTTGAATAAGATACTTGATGCTGAAGATCATCAGCGGATACAGCAGGTAGATGGGAGGAAAAGGCTTTGGTTTGCTGAGTCAGGTAACTGTGGGATAGAATGGTGCATTGCTACCTCAAGCCATGAGAGAGGATTTGAATGTTTTCATCATAAATAAAGGTCAAATGCTGGAAAAGATAGATATTTTGCCCTGATTTAAACATTACATGATGTATACGCATATTAAAATATCATTGGGTATCTTATTTATATGTAAGATTTTATAAATATTAGAAAAGTATATTAACTTAAATTTTTAAAATGATGAACATTAAAAACAATTTAATTCTGCTGGGTGTGAATTTATCACTTCCCTTAACAAATTGCCCACTGACCCTGATTTATCTTCCTCTCTTTGTTTCCGTTTTATTATTTTACTTTGACACTTCAGATCTTGGTTTGAACTATTGATAATGCCATTGTTGTCTATAATATAAATAATTAAATATTCTAAAAGTTCAGCTTATGCATATACTAACCATGTTATTTTAATTGGTGTATTGCAATATTTGTAATGTGACACAGGATGAAAGAGCAGATAGGCGACTTATTTCCCTCTTTTCCAAACACCAGTATCACCCACTTAGAAAGCAGATGGATGCCAACGCTCGGAGAACTCCTGTTCATTCAGCATAGCAGCTGGTACTAAAAATTCAAAATGTTTCCTTCAACAGCTGCATCTTTGACAACAAAATTAATATCAGCCAAAATACCACTGCTACATGAAGGGCACGATGCCCAGGCACTGCAGTCTGTTGTAGTGGTCCTGTTGTAGAGCATGTTAAGAAACAAGTGTCAGCATCAAAAACAAAACAAAATCCAACAAAACAAAAAGCACGCACTGCTCAACTCTTGCTGGGTGTCAGATGTCCTGTCTGGTTCTGAAAACCAGCAGCAGAACCCAAGTCCTTTCATCAAGAAACAGCTGCTCCTTGCAGAATGCGAGTTGCATCTTCCCCGTGCAGCCATTGATCCACTAGCACGCTGGCACTGCTGAGCTCTCCCGAAGAAACTGCATTTTTATTTTAAGCTCTGCCTTTCTTTGCTGGAGGAAGTAAATCTTTTAAGCAGGATTTGACTAGAAGTTAATCTGAAAATTCTTTAAGACAGTGTAATTTTTCTTAAAAGATTTTTTTGTGGAAAAAAAATGAGGACTTTGAGTTTAGTTTAAGAAAAAACTAGAAATATCTAATGTGAACCCACTGGTTTGATGGAGATTATATAACTCGCTCATAAAATAACAAACAGCTTTTGAATGTTAGAAAATCAGGAGGCTCAGATGGTCATGAGTGTTAGTCAAATGGTAGAGATAAGTCACTTTTAGGAAGGTAGAATGATAGTAAAAAGGATAGAATTCTTTTCCTTCATTTAAATGATTAAAACACCTGAATAGATTTTAAGAAAATAAAGAATTCCAATCTTTAATAGATTAGGTGGATACTACTAGTTTTTCAAGGAAAAAAATCATTTAAGCAAATGAATATTTGTTCAGTTTTTAATTTTTTATTTCATTTTTGTGTATTTCATACCCAACACTTTAATCATCTTTATATTCCACCTTCTCCCACAGCACCCCTCAAACTGGATTTCATGAATTTTCATTTATGTTAAGGCCTATCGAGTCAAGTTAGTGTCCCCTGATGCCCCCAGTGCAAGTTCATCCACTGGGGTCTAGTCAGCCTACTGAGAGTCCCTCTCTTAAAGAAGGTCAGCTCTTCCTCAAATAGTTTTTGGCTAAGATTGGGACATGATGCCTGTTTCCACAGCTCTGTGCTGGGGTTTTGTCTGCTTGAGTTTGCATAGGTCTTGTACATGCTGACACCACTGCTTCAAGTTTCTATGAGCAGGATTCCAGGAACCTGTAAGACTCTGTATCCATGTGGTCATGTACCTCCTCCTATGGCTCTTACAATCTTTCTCACCCCTCTTGCACAGTAGTCCCTGAGCCTTGGGTGGGTGAGGTTTGATACAGGAGTCCCGTCCAAGGACCTACACTCTGCAGACTCTTATCCTCTACGCTTTTGCCATTTGTGGCCTTTGTTTTCGTTTCCCTCTGTTGCATGAGGGAGCTTCATTGATGAGAGCTGAAAGTTTCATTAGTGTTTCTCTCTACCCCTTGTTCACTGTGTTCCATAAGCCTCAGATGTAGAGGTTCCATTGTAGATGTGTCACTTGGAATTGGCCATTTCACAGACACTTAATCTCTGTGTTTGAGCAGTTGTAGAACTCTGTAATAGTCTCCATCTGTTGTTAAAAAAAAAAAAAAAAAAGGTTCTTTGATGCATGGTGACTAGCATATTTGTCTGCAAATAAAATGATCTATATTTAGCACATAGTAAGTGATAGGTAAAAAGTAGCTGGAGAACGAATGGATAGAGTT
Organism: Nannospalax galili; assembly: GCF_000622305.1. Taxonomy (NCBI): domain Eukaryota; kingdom Metazoa; phylum Chordata; class Mammalia; order Rodentia; family Spalacidae; genus Nannospalax; species Nannospalax galili. The sequence continues at coordinate 1,290,906 of NW_008348201.1, read as the reverse complement.
GATCAGGAGAAAGCACCAAGACACAGATAAAACTCTCAGCGGGATAGAGTTTTATTTCGTATGGGACACGTTCCTTTTGGGGAAGGGAAAATGTCAGCTCATGGATTGTGAGCTGGGGCTTATATAAGGGGCCTTCAGGGTACAGAAGGTGGGAAGTTTTAGGAAAAAATCAAGCAGGCGGGGAAAGCAGGAAAAGCGGGGCTTGTAAAACAGCTTCCTTTCTGTCTGCCAGCCAGGATCTGGGTCAGGAAGTGTTTAATTTTGTCCTCTTAAGACAAGGGAAAAGCTGCTGTACTAAAGCGGCTCCTAAAGTCTCTGGTTAAAAGGTGGAATCTGCTTATCCTGTCTTCGGAGATCAAAGGAAAGGCAGGCTGCCTCTTAGAAGAGTCTGCTTCCCTTGACTTCAAAGACCAGGGTGCTTATCAGCTCGGTTCCCTTTTCTCAGGGCCTTGAGAAATCCAAACTCCATGAGACCCTGTTGGAGACGGGGAGGGCTGCAGTAGTTTGAAACCCTAATAGTAAGAAATTATATTTGTCTAAGGATGTGATAGCCTTGGGGTTTTCTCTAAGATCTATGCCCTCTCTGACCATGTACATTTGGCTATGTTTACAGTACCACACACGAGTTCCTGCCCATTGAGTGGGTTTTAAGCCCAATTAGGTAGCTGTTGATTATCCCCAAGATAAAAGTGCCTCTACTGCCCCAATGTAGTTTCCCGCACTGGTCATTGTTGTGGTTATTAGGTCTTAATTCTGGGATTGGACCATCAATTGATGCTCTCCCCTAGTAATTTGCACAGTGTTCTCCAAAACTATGAGAGCTAGCCTTCAGTGAGGTGGCTTCCAGGTCCATTCAAGCTCCATTGTTCCAAGTTCTGTGTCTGAAGTATGTTCTGTGTTCAGCAATAGGGTTCTGGGAGTCAGTCAAGGGCTGTGGCAATAGCTGTGCAATTTTGGGAGTCTCTTGAACTACCCTGGCCAACAACTTGAAGGGCAGTATCTCCTGTTTGATTCTGTTTCTTCTTATATAGCCTTCAGCTAAACACAGTGGTTAGATGTCACAAAGTGGCTGGCAGTTCCTTAAACATATGTGTGTTGTTCGGTTCAAGGGCCTCTTCTATCCTTGTCAAGGAGAGTGCTAACCTTCTCTCCTTTCATACAGTACTTGTTCAGTTATTTTAAATAGTGATATTCCCTTGTAAAATTTAAGTGTGTTTTTCTTACCTAAAGTCACAGTATCTTATTTTGGTGACATAAATGATTTTTAAATTAATTCCTATCCAACAGAATCTAAAGAGGGAGAGTTTGCTGAGGATATAGCATAAAGTATAAACTAGAGAAATGCCTTTGTTCTCATTTTTCATATTAAGAATCAGAGAACTCACCCTGTCTCATACCTAGTCTGTGTGTTTGTGTGTGTGTATATGTTCATGTGTGTATATTTGTGTGAGTGTGAATGTGTGTATATGTGCATCTGTATGTGCATACCTGTGTGTTTGTATCTGTGAGTGTGTGTGTTGAGCATGTATGTGTGTGTACATACATGGTTTTGTGTTTATGTGCAAAAAAAACCCCACAGTGAACAATCTTGCTGTTGTTCCCTGTGCACTGTTCACCTTGTCTTTTGAGGCTCATGATCTGGGCTAGGCTGGCTGGCCAGCAAGCCCCACAGACCTGTTTGTCTCTGTCCCTGTAGTGTTGGGATTATAAGCACAGGCTTTACGGACAGCTTTTCTGTGTGGGTTCTGGAGATTGAACTTCCATTTTCATGGTTGTGCAGCAAGCACTTTACTATTATGGGGTTCAGGACAACCGGGAAGGACTACCCAGACTCAAAAAGTTCTAAATCAGCTGAATTAAGCATTTACAATTTATTAGAATTTCAAAGTAAAAGAAATCCTCAGGGCAGGCGAGCTGGGTATCTTGGCAGCTGCCTTGAGGAGGTGAATAGTGGGAAGAAGGAAAGAAAGCCATGGAGCCATGCAGGTTTAGAGCCTGCGTGGAGGTCAGATAGGGGGCTGACTCACAGACGCATGGCTGGGAGAAGGATGCTTTAGAGAAAAAGTGAAGAAACACAAGATGCTAGGGACAGCCCAAAGCCTTAAGGAAAGCATGGTTAGTAAGAAAGACATGAAGAAGAAAAAGGGAAATTATGCTTCCCTGAAGAAGAATTCAAGGAAGTGGGCAACTCACAGACTACATGACTGTAGCCAGGAAGTTCTGTGCCCACAGGGAGGATTACAGGAGGAAAAAGTCGCTATCTCATTACAGTACTAGGTACTTCCCCCATTTATTTAGCATAACCTGCCTTCCTAGGGGTGGTCCTATGACCAGATGATTGACCCGTTAAAATTACACAAAATGGAGGCACTCGGGGTATTGCATTACCAACTGAGCTATCTCCTTAGTCCCCTTCATTATATTTTTAATCATAATTAGTTGGTTGACTAAAACTTTAATTCAAAGTGGCATTAGCTGAAACTGGTATTGACAGTTTCATGGTATAATGTTCAGGAAGAAACCCCAGACTAAGGGACGGCATTCGTCTTCCTGCACCTTCTCAACTGTGTCTCCTCAGGATGCCTAAGACACTCTGACCCAGTGGTAAGAAATACAGCATTTTTGAAAAACATTTTGGAGAAATTTTTTCAGAGATATTGTATTGCAAATGAGATCACTGGTTTTAATGAAGGTGACAGAATCCCTGGATGGTAGAGACGTAAAGGTACCTAAAGGTAAGAACAGAGAGCATATTTACAAGAGAAGGCTGCTGAACCAGTATGCAAATCACATTTAACATGTAGACGTATTTGACACTGACTGTTAGATTACAGGTCCCACAGAACTGAGATCAATACACCACTGTGTTAGATTTTCTGAAAATATTATGATGACCACACATTTTGTGGTTTAAAGCAACATGTGCCATTCATAGCTTTGGAAGTACCGAAGTCCACATGAGTCTCAGTGGGTTAAAAATCAAGATGTTGACTGAGGTGCATCCCTTTCTGCAGACAGTAGGGGACACTTCACGTCGTCATTCTGGTAGCTTCAAGAACAGACCTGCATTAGATAGCTCTAATCTGGACTGGCACTGTCAACCATGTTGATCACTTGGCCAACTTTCATATCTGAGTCAGTGCAAAGACAAAGTTTCGTACAGAAAGCAGCAGGGTGGTTACCATCAAAGGTGTTGGGAAATTTAATAGAGTTTTGAACCAAGTTTTGAACTATATAGCTCATGAACCAATACTGTGGTTATTCACTAGGTTCTTGAATGTATGGTGCATGTTTGGTGATAGATATGACCAGTGTTGGTAACCATCACTGGGCTCCCAGTATAGTATGAACCTTTGTGACAGGAGTGCAAAGTGGAAGTCTCCCCTATTCCGTGCCTCACCAGAAGGTAAATAAAAACCAACACTGCATCTCTGATGGACTTATGAAGCCTCAAGTCATCATCACAGACTAGGAATGTGCCCTGCTGTTCATCTTTAAAGTACCCTTTTAGCTTTCCAGCTTGCATTGTAGAGATGGCTTTATAATTAAAGGGATGAACTGTCAAAACAGTAATTGGACAGTGATTTGGGAGCAAATCAATGCAATTTTGTCTTTTGACAGCTGAATCTGGCATCTCCCCCCACACCTTAAATAATATGCCTTTCACCTGGATGGCGCTGCAGTATGCTGTACCATCCTGTTCAAAGTTTTATCAGCTCTGCAGTATAACTTGATCTTCAGGATATTTCTCTATTTTGTCATTCGACGGGGTGTCAAGGGCTACCTATGATGGCAGGATTTTGAGAGAAGATTTCTAAATGCCAGACGATGGGAGAAAAATCATCTACTACAGTTTCTAGGAAATACTTCAGGGTTTGAGGGTGAAAAGGCAAAGTCAAGACTCTTACATAGGTACCACCCCTTATACTGAGCCCTCTAAACAAGTTTCACAGGCTGTTAAAAACACAGATGCCAGCTGGATTTGACCTGCAAGGCTACTGTTTGTCAACCACTGGTCAGTGAGACTATGGTGTATGAGGATGCTCCCTTCAGAGTTAGGAAACCATTCATGGGCTTCACGTTGCCATGGGTCATGGAGCTTCTTTCCATTTCACAGTCCGGTTATATTTTATTGAGTTGTAAATAGAACATTTTGACTTTTGGCCTCAAAGGCTGCCAGGTTTGATTAGGTTCATAAGAGAGAAACATGCTCTGGTTGGTTTAGGCTGCCATGAATGCACCCGACACAGTGAACTCTACGATTCAGAATCTTTTAGCAGATTTAATCACCATGGGAAGCATATGGCATGGATCAGCAGAAATGATAGGAGAGAGTCCTAGGATTTCAGAGCACAGACTAGAATTCTTTAGCACTATTTACTTTTGAAAACCTTTTCATCTGCAGAGAAAACTGAGTGACCATTGAGTTAGGGGGCCCCAGATGCACTGAATGTTCTCTAGTCTATGTAAATATAAAATCATGCATTCTAAGCAGGACTTCGTAAGCAAGAAGAAGTGAGGACTGGAAGTGGATATGAGCTTCTGCTGCAGAAACAAAACTGCGTGAACCAGTTGCATGTAAGTTTTGCTTTCCTGTATCTGCTGCCTTGCCAATCCTGTTCAACACTGACACTGGTTTCATGGGACATTCTTCATTGACTGGCTAATAAAGGAAATTGATTTCACTTATTTTATAAATATATTTTCATGGTATTCTGGTAATATAGTCTGTGAGTGCACTTGAAACCCAGTAAAATGTAACTATAGTAGAAAGTAAGGATGAGATAAAAATGTCAGGAAAATCTCATTTTCCTGTTAGAGTCAAAGTAGAGATGATGGTCACAATCAAAGACTCATAAAGCATTTAGATCTGTGACTGATGAATCTTTGGGGAAAAGATATGGAGATAAACCACCTTGGATGGCCTTAGAATGTGCCAAATGAGAATGATTGCAAAACTCCACACATGAGGACAAGTTCTGTAGATGTCTTTGGACCTCATATCTTTTTCTATTATTATTTTATGGGCATGAGAGTATTGCCTGCATGTATGTAAGTACACCTGCGTTGTGCAATGCCCATGAAGGCCAGAAGTGGGTGTCAGATTCCCCTGGAACTGGAGTTAAGGATGGTTGTTAGCTGCCATGTGGGTGCTGGGAACCAAACCTGGGTTCTCTACAAGAGCAGCCAGTGCTCTTAACTGCTGAGCATCTCTCCAGCCCCTGTGAGCCTCATTTCTATTTCATTCCCAATATGTGTCTGATGGGCTCATGGTGGAGTGACAGTGACAAATAACTGGCAGAGCCACAGGTGCTGATCTCTGGACTAAGACGTTTCCTCTCTTACTCTGAACTCAGTTAACAGAGGTAGGTTTTTCAGGCTGAAAGAACAGTGCTGCATTTGTACCTCTATATAATATGCATTGCTTCCAAAGTGCAAAGAAGCTCATCTGTATCAAGTCTCTTGGTAGCAGAAGGCTCCAGTGAGAAGGGTTATATTCTTACAACCTCCATAAAACAGACTTGCCTTCACCAAGACTGGCTCTGTGAAGTTCGCAGGTGACCAGTAGTGGCAACTTAGCCTGAATTCCCATCATCTAGCAGAGCTAGTTAGCTACCTGATGGCTGACATTCTGATGCATGAAATTATAGGAGATAGATCAGTCAGTAAAGTGCTTGCTACACCAGCAAGGGGACCTGGGTTCGATCCCAGCACCTACATAAAAAGCTGAGGAGGCAGACAGGTAGATCCCTAGGGCTCACTGAGCAGCCAGCCTAGCCTTTATTATACCATGTCTCAAATAAAACAAGATAGAAATATCCTGAGGAAGAGCACATGAAGTGTACTCTGACCTCCTCAAGCACATGCATACGTGTGTGTGTGTTTGTGTCTGTGTGTGCACGCACACACACCTGCATATAATTACCTATAGGCTGTATATATAAAGTGTATATGAAACATGAGTGAATTTTGTTTCTAGACATGGGTTCCATTTTCCAAATACCTTTTTATGTATATGGAAATACTCCAAAAGGGGAAAAGTTCGGAAAGAAAAGAAATGAAGCTCCAAGTCATCCTGGCAGCATCTGGAGAAGGGATATCCGACCAGGTCTCCATGCCGGAAGATTCTGATTCCAAGCACGACTTTGCCTTTCCTGTCCCTTTACCAATGGACTCACTGTGTACGTGCTATCACCATCTCTAACGCCGCCTCTCGATTACAAAGATACAAGCTCTAAAGGTGATGCTCATAAACTTGCTGTCCTTCTGAAGAATCCATGTCCCACAAGCAGCTGGCTTTTTGAAATGGTTGAGTACTTTGTAAAAGATTCATTTATTGCACCATCTGGAAACGATGCCTCAGAAAGTCAGTATGCTGTCCTTCAGGAAGTAGTGACTATTTGGAGCCAATGAACAGCATGGTACTATGTCTTCTGTAGACAGAAAGTAGGGCTCAGAATCAAAGATAAGGACGAGGCATGCATCACTATTATACCAAATATCTCACCGCAACATGTTTTCGTTTATGAGTCTTGGTTTTATATCTCACAAGTGAAAGAATGGGTCTATTTAATTGGAAGATAAAACTACCAGTTTTTCATTTGGAGATTTTCATGCCATTGGATGAATATGCAAAAACAGATATATGTGGTTGGGGTCATTCTTTCTTACCACCAAGAGGAGGGGTTGCAGCTGTGCAGTGAGAGTTAGAGGACTGTCACCAGAACATGGTTCATCTCTGTGGATACTCCCCCTTTTTTTTCCATGTCTCCTACTAAGCTGATGGATAGTATAAGAGGGTACGGTCCCTAATCAACTCAAGTGTATGTCAATCTTAGTGTGTACATAAAGTAGAAAAGGATCGTGAAACCAAGACCTGCGACTAACTTTGGAAGTGGTGCTTATTGCTGCCTACTATGTATGTGTATACGGAAATGCATATCTTATCATGTACTTAATGAGTGTGTATATGTTTATATAAAACATATAAGTGGTCACCTGGAGACCCAGGAAGGCACCTGTACCCCGAAGTTCCAAGACTGCTTGCCAGGGACTGCCACTTCCTTCTGCCCCCCCCCCCAGACACACAGGCTATCACAGAAAAAGCCCAGTGCAAAAGGAACGGATTCCCTCTTTTGAAGTTGTTTACCAGCAGGGTCCCATAGACCCACAAACAATGCTGGGTATTGCCATTGCTCTTAGCTATGCTCAAGAACTGGATGGTAAAATCCTATTGCTGAAGATACTACATAATGAATGGTAAAACAAGCATGGAGAGATCACACTGGTGCTGACCTCAAAGCCTCTGTTGGTTTGCTGTCATAGTGCTGGAAGGTGCTATGCATGCTACTGGAAGAGAAAGTAACATCAGCCTTACCCAGCTGTGAACTCTGCAAGCTACAACAATGGCTGACCTGGCGATATATACCCACTTATGCCACAGTGGCACAAATATCATGGGAATAAACAACAACTTTCTGATTGGATTTATGGTTCAATTCACAAGATGCAGCCCAATTGTGACACTGTTATTGGTCAAAGAACCTCTATCTAGACAAATCACAGGCCATAGGAAGGACGCTACTTCTACTATTTTGCTAAGTGGACATAGCAAACCAACCCCTAATGACTCTTTGTTGTATCCATAGATCAGTGCATCTCTCAGCTCTTACCAGAAAAACTTCATCTTGCACCAGATGGCAGTTAACACAGAGATCCACAAATGGCCAGTGTTCAGAGGATGAAAGACTGTGGAGTGCTCAGCCTTAGATGGGAGGAGTGCATCACACCCTCTCCTCTCGGGGTTCAGGTATCATTGTGGAAGTGGGGGTGGAAGGACAGTAAGAGCCAGAGGTGGTGGACGGATACAAAGAAATAGTGTTTTCCAGCAGCTGGGCAGGTGCATGTATGAACTGACAGTGCTGTGGCAGCAAGCGAAAGACCTGCCCAAGTCCAAACCAGACAAACCTCAGCATGGGGTGGGGGGTGGGGGGGTGAGAAACAGCTATTGAAAGCATTTGGGAGAGGGAGAGTCAGTTTTCTTTAAGGGTGTGATACCAGGTAGGCTGACCAGGCTCCAGGGGATGGATCCTCACCCAAGAGCATTTAGGAACACAAATTAGACTTGATCGGCCTTAGAAAAAAATAATAGAAGGCTTGAAGATAAGGGTAGGGTGGTGGACTGGGTCTGAGAGGAAACAAGGGAGGGCGCTGAAGATGTTCAAAATACACGGAAATTCTCAAAGAATCAAAAAAAAATGTTTTTTAAGTATAATTGTACTAGGGATGGAGAGATGACTCAGAGTTAAGAGCACTAGCTGCTCTTGCAGAGGACCCGGGCTGGGTTCTCAGCACCCACACAGTGGCTAACAACCGTCTGTAACTCCAGTTCCAGGGGAATCCAACAGCCTCTTCTGACCTCTACGGGCATTGCACAACATGGGTGCACTTCCATACATGCAGGCAATGCACTCATACAACATAAAATAAAAGTAAATAAATAAATAAAATGTGAAATAAAAATATTTTTTAAAAAGTCTAGTTGTGTGCATTGTGTGTATACACTTACCTTCAAAATTGTTTCCTCTGGGATTGCACCTAGTATGTACTGGGGTGGCCACTTTGTAATTTTGTCCATAGATGGTGCCATACTGAATAAGTATCTTGATTGAAATAGAAGATGAGTAGACATCATTCTCAAATTCTGAACATGGAATTGGGCACATACTTACTGAGAAACTAATGTCCGATGGAGGGTGAGTGTTTGGGTTTGGTTGATAAATAAACACATTTTGTTATGAAGGAGTTATTTTTAAAATCTGAGCCAGGAGGACAAGAATGACATTAATACTGTACTAAGATTGGTTTAAATGAGCATTTGTTGGCTTTTCAAAGGGAGAGAGAAGGTCAGTGTATCCTGCTGTACAATCCGAAAGAGCTGCCACATCCTTCCTTTCTCAGTAGGAGAGAAAGCAAAATTCAGTTTCTAGGGCTGAGGTATCAGGAGTGTTCAGGGATAAGAGGATATCTGTACCCGTGCTACAAGTTGGGTGTCCAGCCCTCAACAGATACTTTTAAACTCCTGGCCCAGTTCTATAACCAGATCCACTGGGGCTCTAACAACCCAGGCTCCCTGAGACTTTGGCGCATAATTCTGAGCGATTCTAGAGACCAGTCTTTTAAGCATTTCATTTTCTGCCTAAAAACACCTGAATTAATTCTCTGATAGTTGTCTTTAGACCCTGTTGAGCATAATATTTCCAAGCATTAAGGAACAAAATCACAAAAAAATTAAGAAGAATGAAGGTCTGTCATTTGCAAAAATTAAATACAACTGGAACAAATAATATTAAGAAAATTAAGCCAGTCTCAGGAAGAAAAACATCACATATTTTTCTCTCATGTGTGGTTCCTAGATTTTATAAAGATGCATAAAGCTACGTAGCAATTCCATGTATGACATGGAAGTCGAAGTGAAATTATCCAGGGGACAAAGAGAAAGGGACGTAAACAGTTCATAGCCACTTCCTTCTGTCATAAACAAGGAACGAAAATTTTGAAGTCAATAATGTATTCATTATACATGGTAAAACACAAACCCACAAAAAATAACATTAATTATTAAGTTACATGTGGGAGTATTTTATCTTTGTTTTTTCTGATTTCCAGAAGTCTTCAATTCTTCATTTTTAATCCTGAGGAGTGCAAACATGTCTTATTCAGCAATTCGTAAAATGGCTGTTTGAGTGGGTGCTCTGAGATAAGGCAAAACCAGCTATTCTAAACACTTCTGCCGATGTTTCTTTAATTGCTGTTTATTAATAAATACCAGCCTTTCCTGCCATCCGCTTTTAAGCTCTTGTTTTGAGAGTAAGTAACTGAGGTCCTTGCTAATCTGTTGTCATTGCAGGGGAGGCAGCTATCGACACAAGCCCATCTTTGATTATTGATGACTATCAACTTGGTGATGATCTCTAGTCAGACAGCATTCCAAGTTTGAGATCCAGCCCACAGTCATTATTCCAGACCTGGCTGCACAGCCTAAATCATTTTCCACTCTTCCATTTTATGGGTTTATACCAGTGACATGAGAACAGATTGAGTTCTTTTCAGCTGGAGGATAAAATGCCCGTGAGGACAACACTTGCACACCTGTTCCCTATCCATCCTGACAACGGGCACTCTTTACAGGCTCTTCAGGGATTCAAGACAGAGTCCAAAGTCAATGATAGGAATGAAGACATTGCTGTTTCTCCACAGTGAATGAATGGTATTTGATAGTGGAAGATCAGGAGGAAGATGAAACCAACACACACACACACACACACACACACACCACTCCTCAAAACAGCTCAGCGATGAATGAATACTCTTTCTCTATTAAGTAGTTTTAGTTTTAATGATAACAAAAACAAAGCCCAAAGTTATGTTGGTCCTACAAGACTGTGAGCCCCCAGACACCAGGTGAGGTCCACGTGTGGCATTACTCTAAAATTTTTATTTCACCTCAACAAATTAAGAAAATGTTTCATGCTCTTTCAGGATTTTACCTTGCTCTTTCCTGTATTTAATGAGGCTATCAGTTTTCCTGAGTTCTTGTCTTTTTTTTTTTTTTTTTTAATGAGACAGGGTCTCATCATTATATAGCCTTGGCTGGTCTGGAATTCACTATGTAGACCAGTCTGACCTTGAACTCACAGATTAGCCTGCTTCTGCCTCCGGAGTGCTGGGATCAAAGGTGTACACTGCCTTGCCTGATCTGACTTGTCATGATGTCAGGGATTACACAAAAATTTTGGCTGATATGTAAAGAGACAGAACCCCCAAATCTAGGTACCACAACCTAGATCCTTCTCATTGGCTCACCTATATTTAATCTTTGTTAAATTAAAAAGAAAAAAGCTCAATAATAGTAAACACAAAAGATAAAATGAGAGGAAATTTGTACATATTCAATGGCAAAGGTATGCACATGCGTTTGGTAGATTGTTGCTGGATTTAATTGTCAAAAATATTTTACAGGGTGTGGACAGATGGTTCAATGGTTAGTGCACTGGCTGCTCTAGCCCAAGTTTGATTCCCAGCACCCAGATGGCAGCTAACAATCATCTGTAACTCCAGTTCCAGGGGATCCCATGCCCTCTTCTCACCTCAGGGGATTTCACAACATGGGAGCACTTACACACATACTCATATGAATAAAATAAAAATAATAAAATACTAAAAAATATTGTACAGCAGATGATTACATTATCTTACAGATAGAGAATCTGATCTAGAAATTGTGAGTTTGTTACTTTCATATAACTATATCACTAATAAGGAAGAGATAGCACAGCTTAGACCTTGTATATATAAACAGAGGGACTGGAGAGACGGCTCAGCTTGCTGGGACTATGGTAGATTTTAATGAGTCCAGATTTGTTTTGCTTTGTTCCAATGTGATAAGTGAAATTAGAGTGAAGTTTAGCATTGCAATGTCAAAGATGATAAATAAGAATGCTTATTATATTTACAATTTCAGCAATGATATAAAATGTATAATTTTAAAAAATAAGTATCAAGATTAATTATTGAGGACCATCTGCTTTCTCATGTCAATATATCAATTATAGCAATTTGAGGCAGTTACAATTAATAATATTTACAGACATAATGGAAAGAGAAAATGTTAGCTTTCAATGTTCAATCTAGTATAACATTAGTTTTGTGACCTAGGGTGATAGAATGTACATTTATTTCAAGCTATTCTTATAAAGGATCATAGAACTGGCCCAGAGTCTGAATGGCACTTTGTAGCAAAGTGCAAAAAATGATTAAATAGTCATTTATACAGTGATTTTACTCTAGAAAATGCTCTAAGAAGTTAACCACACCAGGTCCAAAGTTGGACATTGGTATGAAAAATTATTTTCTAAAAGACATAAATGTTTTAGTTCTTATATCAATTTCCTGTCCTTTAATAATGGAGCTCTCTGACAGGAAATATCATAGTACCTCACTTAAGTTTTTAAGACTCAGCAGAAGGGAAAGGCCACAGCGGAGGAGCCACCTGTGACACCCTGGAAACAAGCCAGTCATTTTCGATGGAGCTGGAGTATGAAGACTGCAGGGCATGGAGCTCAAGAAACGGCCATGGGTCTTCATAACATGGGTGACCACGGGGAGCGTGGGCACTTGGGCCTTGTGTGATGGATTCCTGTCACCTCACAATGTCTCTGTCCCATGGTGACGTTGGAGAATATTCCTGAAGATGCGTGTTCTGGCTCTAAATGGAGGAGTGGTTAGGAGGACACTGATGAAGTTAACAAAAACGACTTGGCAGAAGCCAGAGCTCGGCCCAACAGCAACGAGGAAAGCCAAGTACCTCCTATAAACACGAACGTTTGGGAGAGTACTGAATTTCCAACCATTTCTGTCTAAATCTTAAGATGGAAGTCGACGCCTAATGACTATAAATATGTATATTTCTATATTTAAGAACTCACAAGAACTTCAAATTTCCCTTCAGCTGGGGTTTTCAAGGTCACAGATGCCACCTATATTCAGTGCAACAATGTACATTTGTTGACATATTGGAGTAAAACAAAATCATGCTAGAGAATATTTATAGTTAGAGCTCAAGTAAAAATAGCTCTGTAAACCTGATTCATGTGAATATATGAGTGACCAGATGACCAGAAAGTAGAGAATATGAGATAATAAATAAAGACTATTCTAAGAGATTCTTTTGCATTTTAAAATCCTATAGAAAATATGTATTATATTAATATGTAAATTTAACTGAATAGTTTTTTTGAAGAAGGAAAGGAAGCCAAAAAGGAATTACGTCACATGATCCGTAAGGTCTTCTGTAATAAAAGAACTATCAGGTTCCAGTACAGCACTCAGCCCCTTTTAGAAGCTACTGAGTATGAATTTGCCTGACTTTTATCCTCTTCCCTAAGCCTTTTCTGGGAAATAAAAGAAACCAATAGTTATAACCTGAGAAGGTTATGAATTTCTGAGGAAATTAAAGATCAAACCGAGCAAGACCAAATACTAATAATCAAAAAATAAAAGCAAACATTGGGGCTGGAGAGATGGCTCAGCGGCTAAAAACATTGACTGCTCTTTCAGAGGACCTGGGTTTGGTTCTCGTCATCCACATGGCAGCTAACAACTATCTCTAACTTCAGTTCCAGGGAATTTGACACCCTCTTCTGACCTCCGAGGGCACTGCATGACATGGGTGCACTTATAAACATACAGACAATACACTCATACATATAAACATAAAAAATACACTCGGGAGACAGAGGCAGGCAGAGCTCTGTGAGTTCAAGGCCAGCCTGGTCTACATAGTGAGTTCCAGGACAGCTGGGGCTACAGGGAGACCCTGTCTCAAAAAGACCAAAAAAATAAATAAATAAATACAAATAAAAAATAAAGTATTTTTAAAAATAAAAGCAAATATATGGTTTGCATTCCTTGAGATTAAAAGTTTGGTGATTATTGAGATGAGAAAAATGTTGACCAATAATTTTGAAAAATCCCATTCATCATTAAAATTCTAGGTGTAAGGGTTGAGCATGGTTGTGTGTGCCTTTAATCTCAGCACTTGGGAGGCAAGCAAATCCTAATGATTTTGAAGCCAACCTGGTCTATATAGCAAGTTCCAGGCTAGTCAAGGCTACATTGTGGGACTCTATCTCAAAAAACAAAAGCAAGAAGGGATGGAGGGAGAGAGGGATGGAGGGAAGAAGGAAGGAAGGAAGGAAGGAAGGAAGGAAGGAAGACACAAATCTTAAAAAAAACAATTATGTGCCGGGTGTGGTGGCACACGCCTTTAATCCCAGCACTTGGGAGGCAGAGGCAGGTGGGTCTCTGTGAGTTCGAGGCCAGCCTGGTCCCCATAGTTCCAGGACAGCGGAGGCCACAGGGGGACCCTGTTTCAAAAAGACCAAAAAAAAAAAAAAAAAAATTCTTTCTGGAGAGATGACTCAGCAGTTAAGAGCACTTAGGTTCAGTTCCCAGAATCTGCATGTTGGCTAATAATCATCTATAACACCAGTTCCAGGAGATCTGACACCCTCTTCTGGCCTTCATGGGTATTGCATGACGTGGGTGCACTTACATGCAGGTAAAACATTCATACACATAAGATAAAAATAAATAAATAGGGGCTGGAGAGGTGGCTCAGGGGTTAAGAACACTGGTTGTTCTTGCAGAAGACCAGAATTCCAATCCCAGCATCCACATGGCAGCTAACAACTGTCCGTAACTCCAGTTCCAGGGAATCCAACAGCCTCTTCTGTCCTCTGTGGGCATTGCACAGCACAGGTGCACTTACCTACACACAGGCAATACACTCATACACATAAAAATAAACATAAAGAAAATATTTTAAAAAATAAATTTTGAAATAATAAAATATGGGGCTGGAGAGATGGTTCAGTGGTTAAGAGCACTTACTGCTCTTGCAGAGGACCTGGGTTCAATTCCCAACACCCACATGGCGGGTATGAACCATGCTTAGCTCCGGTTCCAGGGGAATCCGAAGCCCTCTTCTGACCTCTGTGGCACTGCACACACGGATGCACTCACATACATGCATTTAAAAATAATAATAAAATAAAATTCAAGGTGTATTTATTAAACTATGAATCTGTTCAGTGTGTCCAATTATGGTTTCTGGTTAGTTGGATGCTATAAAGATTCTCTGTAAAAAAAATTGCTGTATTGTGCATATTTCAATATACCTAGTTATATTCAATATAAACACACACTACATGCTGTAATATATAATGCTCAGACCTCACTAAAAGAATGGCTTTCAGTTTAGGGAGAAAGGGACCACAAAGCTCTCTTTGTGAGAACATTTTAGGAATTACATATTAAACTGTGTATAAAATTAGGTTTCAACTAGATAGGTAGCTTTTAGCAGAGTTTAGGGTTTTTTTTGTTTCATTTTTGGTCTTTTTGAGACATGGTCTCCCTGAAGCCCCAGCTGGCCTGGAACTCACTGTGTAGGTCAGGCTGGCCTCAAACTCACAGAGATCCACCAGTCTCTGCCTCCCCAGTTCTCATTAAAGGCGTGTGCCACCATGCCTGGCTTAGACTTTAATATTCTTTTATTTTAACTATTTTATTTTATGCGTATGCGTGTATTGCCTGCATGTAGGTAAGTGCACCCGTGTCGTGCAGTGCCCATGGAGGTCAGAAGAGGCTGTCAGATCCTCTGGGACTGGAGTTATGGACAGTTGTTAGCTGCCATGTGGGTGCTGGGATTCAAACCCAGGTCTTTTGCAAGAACAACCAGTGTCCTTAACTGCTGAGCCATTTCTCCAGTCCTGGGTTTAATATTCTTAACTAAAACTAACAAACATTTGAAAAATCAGTGTTTTATAAAATAAAAAGTGGTTCATTAATATTTTTATTGGCCAAATATAAATTAAATTGTTAGTAACTTTGAACGTTTTTTAAATATCATGTGTTCTAATGTTTGAAACTAGATGTGGTCTATGTCTGTGTGCAAAATATGGACTAGATGTATTTTCAGGTAATTTAGCTACCAATCAAGAATTATTTATAATATTAGATATTTGAAATAATGAAAGATTTTATTGATTCTATTTGTTGTTTTTATTCTACACAAATTCATATTACCAGAATCACAGTAGCCATTAAATCAAGATTGTGGCATTGAAACTGGAGCAACCACTCTGGAAATCAATGTGGAGAATTCTCAAAAAGCTAAAACTAGATCACCATATGATCACCATGCCCCGTTGTATGACTTCTTGGAATATACCTAAAGGATTTGATATCCTACTACAGGTTGCTACTCAGTCACATTCATTGCTGTTCTCTTCACAATAGCTAGGGAATGGAAACAGCCAAACTGTCCTTCAACTGATGGATAATGAAAATGTGGTACATACACACAATGGAATTATATTCAGCTGTAAAGAAAAATGAAATCTGCAGGTAAATACTAAAAGTAAAAATATTATGCTGAGTCATGTCACCCACTGTCAGAAAGACAAACACCATATGCTTTTTTTAATTTGTGGATCCTACATCCAAATCTTTCTGTTTTAGTGTATGACCTGGAGTAATCACAGAGCCAGGAAAGGAGAAAGGGACTGTTGTGGGGAGGAGAGAAGGAGACCAGGTAGTAGGTCACAGGTGCTAGAAAAGGGCAAATGCGCAACATGGATGGGGGACGCGAAGTGGACATTGGGGCAAAGGGTGATACAGAGGGAGAGGAAAGAGGAAGAGGAGGTAACACTAAGGAAGCATATGTGTGTGTGTTGTGTGTGTTGTGTGTGTATGTGTGTGTTGTGTGTATATATGTGTGTATGTTGTGTGTGTATATGTGTATGTTGTATGTGTATGTGTGTATTGTGTGTATATGGGGGGGTGTATGTGTGTGTCTGTGTGTGTGTATATATGTGTGCGTGTGTGTATATGTGTGTGTGTGTCTGTATGTGTGTGTGTCTCTGTGTGTGTGGATATGTGTGTGGGGGGTGTGTGTGTGTAATGGGGTGATGATGCTTCCCCCCAAGTGCCGTAGACTATCTAGCAAAAACCCCAGTGCCAGGCAAGGGAAACGGGGAAACGTCCTTTTCAGTTGTTGGTGGGGGGAGGGGGGTCCAAAACTCCCCAAACAATACAGGCTATTCTCATTGCCTTTGGCTGCATTCCAGAACTTGGAGGTAAAACCATAACGCTGAAGACACCACATACTTCAGAGGCAGGACCAGGAGGAACTGAGCGCTGGAACTGACTGACCTGGAAGCCTCCTCCCTGAGTTCCAGCTCTTACAGGACTGAAAAGTGTTTTGCAAGGTGCCAAGGGAGAAAAGCAATCAATATTTGTACCCAGCTGTAAAGCCTATGAATGACAACAATGACTGGCCCAGCAAGACATCCCCAGTCGGGCAATAGTCACACTATTATCTTGGGGATCCCAAATAGTGGAGAGAATGCATACTTGGTACTGTAAACATAGCCAAATACCTGTGGCTGGAGAGGTCATAGATTCTAGAGAAAAACCTACTGCTGACATTTTCCTAAATCAATAGTTTGTAACTGTATTCTAAACACATCATTTATACCCACTGATAAGTATAACTCTCACCCCTTATTAAAAAGCTGCTTTTTCCAGCAGGCAGAGGCATTTCAGAGATTCACAGCTGGTCAAAATGCAGAGAGTAAGTGAGTGTGGGTTGCCCAGCCCCAAATGGTACATCTACAAGTCATCCCCTGCACCTAAGGCTTGGGGAGGATGTAGGAGCCAGAGGATCACGATGCCTTCTGCTAGACAGTGTCTTCTAGACGTCACAGGGATGTTGTACTCATGTAATCACAATGCCACAATTTCCTAAGCAAGACCTGCATAATGACGATACCTGCTGACATGCCAACATGGATGAGAAAATTTCATCAGGTTCCACACCTAGATGAAGAGCTATGGGCAATCAATGGCTACCAAGAGACTGAGAATCAATTTTCCCCAGGGCCAAGCCCCTGGTAGGTTATCTGATCTCAAGAGGTCAGCCCTAAACACACGAGTAACACTAAAAGATTCAGTAGGTTGTTTATATATATGTAAATATTTTTAAGTTGATTATTTTTAATGTATTTTTATTGAGTTTTTCTGAATTTCCTACAATAAATCTTAATCATATTTGGAGCCCCCTCCCATCCACACACCTTCAAGTCCCACACCAGATTTCATGCATTTTTGTCATGTATGTTAAAACCTATTGGGTCAAGTTTTTGTACCTAGGCGTCCCTTGGTGCAAGTTCATTCACTGGAGGCTAGTCAGTCTCTAGAGTCTACTAAACTCTCCCTCATCCAGCAGTAATCAGTTGCCAATAGCTTCTCAGCTAAAGTTGGGGCCTGCTGCCCATTTCCCCAATTCTATGCTGGGTTTTGTCTGACTGAGTCAGGGTGGGTCTTGTGCGTGCTAACAGCATTGCCGCAAGTTCACGTGAGCAGGGTCCCAGACGCCTGAAAGCCTCCGTTTCCTTGGGTTCACGCACCAACCATGGCTCTTACAATCGTTCCATCCCTTATTCCCCAGTGGTCCCTAAGCCATGGTGGTTAAGGTTTAATGTAGCCGTGCTATCCAGGGACAGGCACTCTGCAGTCTCTTGTTCTCTGAAACTTGGACAGTTGTGGTCTTCTGTACGCATCTCACTCTGTTGCATGAGGAAGCTTCGCTCTGCACTAGGAGTCTATCAACTACCTGATTCACTATGTTCCATGAGCCTTAGGTATAGAAGTTCCACTGTAGATGTGTCCCTTAGGGCTGAGCAGCTCTCAGACACATGTTCTCTGTGTGTGAACACTTGTGAAACTCTTCAATAGCTCCCATCTGTTGGAAAAGAAGCTTCTTCCATGAGGGCTGAACAGTATACTTGTCAGGGTGGTAGGCGGGTTTATTTTTGTGAGAATGATGAGCGTAGAAAAAGAGGTCATGAGTTCAAGACGGAGCTGGGGAAACCTGGGAAGAAGCTGGGAGAGGAAGGGATGAAAATGATGTAAATAGAGTTTTCATTTATGAAATTCACAAAAATATTTAAAAAATCAACTTTAAGATTTATTTTAAAATGATAATAAAGGCTAGAACATGAAATTCAGTGTGTTCAGGCCTCTGGGGGTGGGAGGAGGCAAAGGGACAGGAGGAGCTGGGCATGCCCAGGCCTCTGTCTTGGGCAGGAACAGCCTTGTAGGTCCAGCCTCTAGGCCTTCAGCCCTGGCAGGCCTCACTGTCACTGTGGGGCCTGTGCTTTGGCTTTGGTGTGCCCAGGGTTCCCTGAGAGACTGAAGTTTGGCTCCAGTGGTCTCTCAAGGGCACTATGAGAGTGGGGTTTTGCCTTCTGAGGTTTCAGTGGTCACTGTAAGACTGGAAGTCTATACTGCTGTGGTCCCAGAGGTTACTTGAGGCCTGTGGCACTAATCATAGCCCCTGATTAGTGCATAGATGTTAGTGGATCTGATGTTTGGTGTCTGGTCCCCAGTGAGTTTGTAAAGCCCAGAAGGAACTGGGTTGTGATCCTGTCTGGTTGCTCAGGGGCTTAGTGTGTGACTCCATCCTTGGTCCTGTTAGCACACGACAGAATCACCTCAGGATGTCATTTGATAACATCAGCTTTCACCAGCCCCCATGGCTAAGCCATAGCAGGCATCCCTCACAGAACAGTCACAGAAAACAAGACATCCAAATGACTTTGAAAGAAGAGGAAGTCAAAACTGAAAGATAAGCCTACGACAAAAGATGTGCAAAAAATGACAAAAAACCACGAGGAATGTAACATAACCAGCCCTATGACTCATCTCCAACTGACCAACTCCTTATGAGGGAATTCAGAACTATGCAGCTCTCTGAACTATCTGAGAATTCAGAGTTTCCCTTCTTAAAAGAATTGATGGGGCTGGAGAGATGGCTCAGTGGTTAAGAGCACTGACTGCTCTTGCAGAGGACCCGGGTTCAATTCCCAGCACCCACATGGCGGCTATGAACCGTCCTTGACTCCAGTTCCAGGGGAATGCGAAGCCCGCTTATCACCTCCAGAGCATTGCATGACACGAGTGCACTCACATACAAGTAGGCAATACACTCATACACATAAAATAAAAATAATAAATTTAAAAAAAGAATTGATGATCATATTGAAGAACCAAATAAGTAGATGCAAGAATTAAGGAAATCTATCGAAGACTTTCACAAGACAGTCTCCAAACTGAATGAAATGGTCAGAAGGCAAAAGTCCAAAATCTAGAGGAAAAATTCAGCAAGAGGATTAATACATTGAAAAGGAACCAAGAAAATGCTTGAAATGAAGGTGACAAATCAAATAAAAACCACAACAGGTACAGTCATTACAAACAAAGCTCCACGCAGAAGAAGAAATATCCGAGAGGACAGCGCCAGTGCAATAACACAAAATGTACATACGTGAGAAAAGGAAGGCACATGAACAGAGTTCCCAAAGGTCTGCGATGTACTGAAGAGACAAAACCTGAAATTTCACAGTGCGCAAGGAGGTGCAGAGACAGAATCAAATGGGATGCACAGACTATTTAACAAAACTGCGGCAAAAACATTCTCAAACCGAGTAAAGGACATAGACGTCCCAACACAGGAGATACACAGAACTCCAAGTGTTCGTGACCAGATTAAGAAACTCCATCACATCATATCCAAGATGCCAGAAATATAAAGTAGAGAAAGAATCCTAAAAGCAGCATGAGAAAAGCATAAATCTACACACAAGACAGAAATATCATAATTACTCATACTTTTCCTCAGCAGCCAGAAGAACATGGAGTGAAGTATTTTAAGCTCCGAAAGTAAATAACAGTGAACCAAGAATACTATACCCTGCAAAGTTCTTTTAAAATTGATGGCAAATAAAAGTATTTCCAGACAAATACAGATTAAGACAATTCATTACAATCAAGCCATCAGTGGAGAGAGTTCTTAACGAAATACTTTAGAGGAAGGAAGATAAAACCTTCTCCATACAAACACATGAAATACATGAATACATGGAAGTTTATACTCCATGGAAAGAACAGATGAGCAAACTAAAAAAGAAGTGCTCACATCAACACAGCAGCTCTGCGAACTCCAGAAGCTAGTAGGGGAGAAGGAAAAGAAATACAAATAATTCAGCAAAACAGAACATCACCAAACAAATTCATAGGAAATAGAACCCCCTCCCTTACCTAACAACCTTAAATGTAAATGGCCTCAACTCAGCATTAAAAAGGCATAACCTAGTGGACTGGATTTAAAAATAAGAACAAATCATATGTTGTTATCAAGAAACATACCTAGCCAGGAAAAATATCAGAAAACTCAATGTTAAAGCAAACTACCAACCAAATGGAAACTGTAAATGAACAGGCATCGCTGTCCTGACATCGGATAAAGGTCATACAAAACGAGCTAGAGGAGATCAAAGGGGGCAGCACTTAAAGTAAAGGAACAGTTCATAAAGACGATGCAACACGAAAGGTCTCCATCCTTTGTCGTTCATTTCAGAATCTCATTTGCCTACATCTTCTCACATTGACAAATTTATTTGATTCTAAGTCAAAACTAATTCTCAGTGAAGTATTTACACGTTTTTGTTGCACTTATGGTTAAATATTGAAAGATATTTTCAGATTTACTTAAAACCTTTTTATTGCCCACTCAATGTGCCTCATTCTAACAACTGACCCTGCTTGTCAGTGGACTGATTCACTATTAGACATTGCTTGAAATGCTACAAATCCACTCCCTTACAAACCTGGTTGCTTTAGTCTTTCTATCTTGATGTTATTTATACTTTTTAAACTATGTGACATTTTCCCCAATAAAGCATTCTTTACATATTTTAATGTTTTAAGAATAGTCCTCCAGCTGGGTGTGGTGGCACACACCTTTAATTCCAACACTCTGAGGCAGAAGCAGGCTGATCTCTGTGAGTTCAAGTCCAGCCTGGTCTACATAGTGAGTTCCAGACAGCTGGGGCTACAGGGATACCCTGTCTCAAAAAGACAAAAAAAAAAAAGAATAGTCCTCCAAAATGGTGTTCAATTTGTGTAAATATTATAAATAATAGATTGTAAATTCATCGTGTTATATTGTGACAAGGACATTAATTGAAAGCAAACTTAGGCTTCATAAGTTAGTAGCTTTTTTTTCAATTGGGAGAGAGAAGTTAGGATTCAAAATATAATTAAAGTAAATTGTGACCCTTATAGGTAATCATTTCCATGCTACTTATTCAAGATATTTTAAAATCATCTTTACATGGTATCCTGTACTTGGAAGGCCCTCTTATATTCCAGTGTAAAGGTCATTAATCCCCAAACCAACATATCTAACTGCTTTCTACAGCGATGATGTTGCACATTACGGCACGGTATGTTTAAAAAACTGAAAAGATTCAAGGTCAAGTGGTTGGTAAATCTCTTAATCTGCAAAGATTGCCAGGGGCCAAATCATGCAAACACTTTTGGAGGACACAGGTTTAGGTTCTATCTGAATAATGGAGGAACATTGTGAAGTTCTCAGCAAGGAAATTAGAGGACCCAATTTAGGTTTAACTTCTGCTTGCTTTATTTTTACTCTTAAATATTTCAAACACAATGAAAAGACCTTAAAATTATATAATGGGCATTTATGCACATGCCAATTTGGCGGTTCAATTCCTGATACATCAAAACTTAAGAACTTAAAGAAGCTTCTCTTTGCAATAGATGGAGACTATTATAGAGTTCCACAACTGGTCACACACAGAGAATAAGTCAGTGTGTGTGAGATTCTCAGTCCTATGTGAACCCCTACACTTAAGACTCACGGAATACAGTGGAACAAGGGGTAGAGAGGATACTA
This sequence comes from Nannospalax galili, assembly GCF_000622305.1. NCBI lineage: Eukaryota > Metazoa > Chordata > Mammalia > Rodentia > Spalacidae > Nannospalax > Nannospalax galili. Next base: position 1,268,522 of record NW_008348201.1, on the reverse strand, counting down.
ATGCATCTCTACTCTCACCAGTGAAGCTTCCTCACGCTGCAAAGGGTGATTAACACAGATGGTTACAGCTGGCAAAAGCGAAGACAATGAGAGACGGCAGAGTGCAGGTCCCTGGATAGGACCCTACATTAAACCCCACTTACCCAAGGCTCAGGAACCATGGCAGAAGCTGGGGTGGAGAAAGATAGTAAGAGCCCAGGATGGTGGGTGACCAGAAGGAAAAGGCTTCTAGAAACTTACAGCGTGCACAAGACAACTCAAACAAAAACCCAGCATAGAACTGGGGAATTGGGCCGTAGGCCCAACCTTAGCTGAGGAACTATTGGCAGCTGATCACTGCTGGGTGAGGGAAAGTTGGTTACCATGGCATACAAAGTCATGCGCGCGTGCACACACACACACACACACACACACACACACACATATACACACAGTAGAAA
>NW_008348201.1:1266253-1267831 GCF_000622305.1 Nannospalax galili | reverse complement strand
GGAGTATGTAACTACAGGAACCAGGATAATGGAAAGGAAACAGGGAGGTAAAGGAAAAGAAAGAACCTGAAAGAGAACAGTAGGAAACAAGGCTTAATAAGGGAGATATGGATAAAAATTGGGTTATTTTTTTTGGGGGGGAGGGTATACAAGGAACCTAGGGGATAAAGGGAAAGAAGGACCTCAAGAGAGGTAGGACATAGGAGAAGGGTATTATTAAAGGAGAAAGGGAGGAAACGGGGGTACCTTAAGTGGGAAAACTATGGTGGAGGGGTGAGACAATGCGAGAGATAAATAATGCCTAGCTAGTTTTAAAAACCAGAGGGAACCATATTACTGCAACAACCCAATGACAAATTATACACAACAGATCAAGAAATATATGTCTAGGTAAAGTTTATCTGAGAACAATTGGTCTTTGCCCAAGATTTATCTACATGGCACACAGTAATTAAAAGTTCCAGACTGGTGGAACTAACCCTCTTGGATGTTTAACAGCCATACTTTGAGGCCTATACTAATTTGGTCAGAGGGATATAAAGGCCAGTTTTTGCTCCTTGCCCTCCTAGGTCGACTAGTTCCAGGGGACTATGAGCATCTCTCAAAATGTCCTGTAACTGCTGCAAATCACCTGTCTTCTTGATCGAGGAGGCCATGGAGACCCCATCAGATGGACTTGAACCAGTGTCCAGTCTACAAAGAGGAGGGTCAACACAGAAGAAATATTTCCTTCATGCTTCCAAGCAGAGCCAGCCATGGTCGAGCAGGACCTTTGACTTATCTTCACATAGGCAGAACTGGTAAAAGAAAGGAGCCAGGGGCTCCTCCCAAGCCCATGTGGCCCCTGAGGAACAGATCCTCAAACTTAAAAGTAAAAATAAATTGATTTATCTGGGCCAACTGTATGGCCTTAAACACCCAAAAGGAAAGTATAACCAAAGATTCAAGGGGCCAATATAATTTTTTAAGAGTCAACCTGCTCATATGATTATATGGCAATGGTGTCAGACTACACAAACCACATGCAAACTCAGGTAGACAAAATCCCTGCATAGAACTGGGAAAATGAACAGCAGACCCCAGTCTTATCTAAAGGAATATTGACAACTGATTGCTGCTAGATGATGAACAGCTGACCCTCCTAAAACAAAGCCCTCTAGATAGGCTGACTAGATTCACCAGAAGGGCAAGTAGTGGGGAATGGTTAGGGGAGCCGACAACACAGCAGACAGTAGCAGGAATATCAGAGTATAAGGGCTCTAGTTGGGGGGAGGGAGGCTATGGGAGGGTACCATCTGGGAAGTGGGTGTATAGTTGAATAAGATGGTTTGGGATGATATCTGTGTGATACACACACACACACAAACAACAAATTTAAAAAATGTATTATATTCAAGGAGGGAGCATGGAAATTTATGTCATGCTAATTAGTAGATATGATAAACATTACCATTGAAATCTACCTGATAACTTTATAGACATACATAAGTGCCAAGGATCCAAGTACAACCGATTATGACTAGTAATAATCAGATACATACAGATTAGAGATGCATGTGCCAACATCTCAGTGTTATT
>NW_008348201.1:1245769-1266167 GCF_000622305.1 Nannospalax galili | reverse complement strand
TCTTACAGGGCTTATACTGAGTTCAGTACTGTATAACTGTATTAACTCAACTGTGAACCTAGATACTTACACCCTCTTGTGAAAGAGATGTACTCCTGCTCTGGAGTGTGTTACTGAATATGTTAAAGCTGTAGCGAAATGCTTCTTCTAATCATGTAGTTATTAAAAATTTTTTAAAATGTGCTTATAAAAAAACCCTTGTATATGTAGTACCATGTGATAACATTTTACAGTCTGTTCTTTTCTTTCAAAACTATGCTTTTGAAACTTATTTATCTTAGCTTGTATCTCACTTATTGCTGTGAAATTGCTATATAGAAATGTATTGTATGGATATTTTAGCATCCTTCCATCCTACTCCAATAATCCACCAAATAAGAAATAAAATTAAGAGAGCACATGAAAGATCAAAACAGTATCTTCATTACTAATAAAACATGGGTTCCATGACAGAGCCTAATGTGAGGGTTGAATAGTTCAGCGAACTCTCAGTCCCTGCTGATGGCACATTTGAATATGATTCAGGTCTCTAACCTGCACAGCTATAGAAGTCTGTTGGGAAAGTCTTAGGATTTTAGATCCATTAGCTTCATCTGTTTAAGCAATGTTGATCCACGGTTCTCATCAGACACCCATCACAAGTTCATTTGTAGGAGAAAAATAAAGTCAAAGTTGGAGAAAATCTCACTAATATCCTTGTATGAGAAGCAGCTTTTAATTTTGATTAAATCTAAGTTTTATAATCAATTTTATTGGGGGTTTACATGTCTTATGAAATCTCTAACAGTGTCCATCTTTTATAAAATGGTATCCTAAAATCTCATCCAAGAACTATGTTATTATGTCTATGTCTCATCCTGTCGTCTATTGCCAATTAATTTTAGTGCATAGTGAAAAATAGAAGTCAACAATCACTCTTTCCTCCCTGGATGTCCTTATGACCCAGCACCTGTGTGGAAAGCGTTCCTGTCAGCAGACATTTAGGAGAGAGAGGACACAATGGCTTGACCTCTTATGACTAACTCCAGAAGAACAAGCCAGATCTTAGCTGAAGCAGAAGTTCACTGGACGAACTTCCCAAAGGCAGCACTTCCTGGATTCAATGTCTTTGAAGTATTTCACTTTGTATGCATTATTGGCCATGATTACCCGTGTGCTATAGAGCCAAGGAACTGCTTCCCCCTTCGCTGTATTCTGGTTGCCATTCTCCACCCTCTCAGTATCCTCCCTACCCTGGACACTTCCCTGTCAATACAAGCCCCATTCCAGTCTCTCCTTCCATAATCAATTATTTTAGCTTCCGTACACAAGTGAGAACCAATGATGTTTATCATTCTGTGACTGGCTAATTCCACCTAGAAAAAGAGAATTGAAGAATTCCAACAGAAAAGGTGAGACTATTTGAGGGGAAAGAAATATTAGTTACATTGATTATTAAACGTTTTTGCACATAATGAATTATAATTGTAGACCCAATAAATAAATATAACATGCCAAGTAAAAAGTAAAAAACAGAGAAAGAAACCCTAAACTTCTTAAAGGCATTGCTGAATTAGCAGTTGCAGGAACCTCCAGAAGTTAAGAAAAAAATCAAAATAGACATTGTGTAGGGTAGTGAAACCGCAAAGACCTGCTCTTGCCCCAAGGGTCTCAGCAGAGCTAAGAAACACTACGCTTTGTACGGTGGTAACTGGAAAAAAGGGGACAAATCATAAGGATTTTGACCCTTCTAGGTTTAGGACTCTTGCTGGAGACATCTACATGAAGCTCAGCCCCAAAGCACAGTGCAGTTCATATCAGAAATAAAAAACTGTCCACAAGACAGAGTGAAGAAAATCACACTATTAGAGGTAAATGCTGCCAAGAGAGTAATGAAAGCGTTCCTTTAGAATTCCCAGCCAGAAGGCGGTCTTCAAATGAGTTTATGACCTGCATTAATTAGTACCACCTGTGTGGTCTGTGCGAGTTCGGGTTTAAAACGCACTTCAGAGTCATTTTGGGTTTGGTTTAAAGCCAATTTCCAGAAGCAAAAGTAAATCCTCTGCAGAGGAATAGAATCTCTAAAGTTTAAACAGTTCTCAGAAAATGAATCGCTCATTCACACCCCCAAACCACAAAGCGCACAAGCAAAGGTCCTCGAGAGCAATGGCTGTGGAAGAGAGGGCTGGGAGATAGCTCCGAGGGCACAGCATTTGCTCTGCACACAGGAGGACCGAGTCCAGATTCCTAGCACCTGAGGTAAGCTGGGCACGGAGGCACCTGGGGTGTGGGTGGCAGCTGCTCGGCCAGCCATCCTAACTGAAGGGGCACGCTCCCAGAGCCAGATCCTGCCTCAGAAAATAAGGTGGGGGGCGATCCGAGAGGCCGCCGGACGACAATCTCTGGTCTCCATGTGCACATGCGCATGCATAGGTAAGTGCACCTCAGCACACTGCACGTATGTGTACACCATACCCACAAAAAAGAAAGAAAAATGAGAACCCGACATAACGCGAAAATAACAAATACTGAAATTATGAGACAAATTTACTTAAGATGCTGAAAGAAATGAAAGGAAACCTTACGGACATGAGCAAGAAGACTCAAAAAGGCCCAGAAAATTTGTAAAAAAGACCGGAAATGTTTTAGAAGTTTAAGAAAACAGTAGCAAAATAATTTAACTTATGAAGAGCTGGCAAGATATTAGATCCAGAAATAGATGGGTGTTCCTGAAGAATCTGCTCACAAACCAAAACAGAAATACAGACCAAGTATGTACGTAGAGATTAAGATGTGAATGTAACAAGCCAGCAAAGTCCAGCATACACCGAAATAGGGTCCAGGAGTAGATATTTACATTGGCTTTTCCTTTAATTCTGTCTTTTGATTGTTTTATTCCCTCATTATCTCCAATAGACATTAAAAGATTTTTCCAGAATTGTTGCAAGTCATCAACCCTTAGACATGTGAAGTCCAATGAAAGAAATAATGAAAAATAAAAACAAATGTATACCTAGAAACATTATAGTAAAATTAAAAGGAAAAGATTTGAAAGCGTGATGATTCTACTCCAAAAGTCTTAACAGCAGAAGCCAAAAGAGTCTCCTTAGAGACACTTTGCCCCTAAGAAAAGAGATCCCAGTGGACAACAAGGAGAAGGGAGTCCAAACATCTGCAAAATGTTGGTCAGTAAGAGCACAACAGTAATAATGCTTAGCTTACGAGTAATAAACAGGCAGGAAACAAACAGGCAGATGGTGATGGAGCTAACATGTTATTGCAGGCCCACGGGGAGCTCTGTGAGTAGTAATTGTATGTTAAACCATTTGGCTTCCTCACCAAAATAAAGCGAATTACTGGCATATATTCATTCTACATAGAAGGAGGTTTCATAACGGCATCTTCATTCAAGTATATCATGCATTTGGCCACACCCAGCCACTCACACGTTCCCTTTCCTCCCTCTCCCACCCCACCAGACTCCTTCTTAGCCACAACCACACCTCTACTTTCATTTCATATATGTGATTGCATGATTTTATATGACCATACATACATACATACATACATACATGTGTGCATAATCTAGGCCCTACAAATGGAAGATTTATTTGTCTTTCTGAATCTGAGTTATTTCACTTGACGCAATAATCTTTAACTGTATCTACTTTCTTGCAGATGACATAATTTCCTTCTTCTTTATCGATGAATAAAAATCCATTGTGTATATATACAACACTTTCTTTCTTCCTCTCCCTCTTTCTATATTATTTAATGTGCATGCGTATTTTGCCTGCACGAATGCAAATGCACCTGTGTCGTGCAGTGGTCACAGAAGCCAGAAGACACCCGACATCCAATCACCTGGAACTGGAGATGTGGTTGGTTATTAGCATCCATGTGGGTGCTGGGAACTGAACCTGGGTCCTCTGTAAGAATAGCTAGCGCTCTTAACCACTGAGCCATTTTTCCAGCTGCTGCCAGAATTTATCAGTTAATCTGGTAACAGGAACATAGGTTGATTTCATAGCTCATTTGGAGAATACTGCTCTCCTAAATATGAATGTGCAAGTTTCTGCAGCATTATGTTGATTTTGACTCCTTTGAGTATGTGTAGTCAGAAGTGGTACAACTGAGTCATACGATAAGAAGTATCATATGACATTTTGTGTTAAGAAGTCTCTTTACTGACTGGGCTAATGCATACTCCCAACAGTAGTAAATAGTCTCTTTATCTGGTATCCTTACCTGCATTCTTTCTTTTTGTTTTCTTGATGGTAATCACTTTGACTGGGATGCAGTGGAGTCTCAGTGGAGTTTTGGTTTGCATTGTTCTGGTGCCTAAGGATATTGAACATTTTTTCCATACAAATATTGGCAAATTGCACATCACCTTTCTATTGTGTTTGATTTCTTTCTTCTGTACTTCAAAGTTTTCATTGTAGAATCTTTCACTTCCCTGGTTAGTTTTATTCCAAGGCTTTTTTTTTTTTTTTTTTTGAGGCCATTGTGAATGGGCATCATTCATCTTTCTCAGCATCTCATTAGTATAGAGAAAAGATTTGTTTTGTATGTAGGTCTCTGGATTACCTTCTTAGTAATTAGGAAAATGCAAATTAAAACTATAACGCCATGAGCCCCTCCATTTTGTGAAAGTTTAACTGGTCAATCACTTGGTCATAGGACCAACCCTGGGAATGTGGGTTATGCTAAATACATGGGCAGAATACCTAGTGCATTAATGAGATGGTGAGTTTTTTCCTGCCTGGAATCCCGCCTGCTAGCACAGAACTTCCTCCAGACCAGCTAAGGTCATGTAGTTTGTGAGTTTTCCAGCTTCTGAATTCAAAGAAGCGTAATTTTTTTCCTTTTGTCTCCTATCTCTGCTGTAAGCATGCCTTCTTTAAGGCTTTGCGCTGACCCTGGCATCCTGTATTTCTTTACTTTCTAAAGCTTCCTTCTCCCAGCCTTGTGGCTGCCAGTCAGCCCCGTGTCTGATCCCATGCCTTGTCCCCTCCATGCTCCTCCTCAAGGCAACTTCTAAGATATCCAGCTTGCCTGCTCTGAGGATTTTTTCTTTAAACTTCTGATAAAATTGTAAAAGCTTAATTTGGCTGATTTGGAACGTTCTGAGTCTGGGGAGTATTTCCTGGTGGTCCCAAAGTCTAACAAAACCATTTTGCTGAAAATGTTTATCAGATAAAAGAGTTTTAGAGTGGAGTCCTTAGGATTTCTTATGTACCAAATCACATTGTCTGCAAATAAGGATAATTTGACTTCTTGTCTATTTGTAACCTTTTATTTCCTTCTCTTGTCTATTGCTAAATCTAAGACTTCAAGCACTATATTGAATAACAGTGGACAGGAAACAGTCTTGTCTTGTGCCTGATTTTAGTGAAAAAAATGCTTTAATTTTTTCTTATTTATTATAATGTTGTCTATACTTTTGCTGTATATTGCCTTTATAATGAGGAGGTATATTCCTTTAAAACATTATAATTTGGCCACTGTGCCTTGGCTCACCTGCAGCCTGAGCACCTCTGCTCTCCCTCCTCCCACCCTGCCCCCTCCTCTAGACTTGGACTCAGGTCCACTTCTGCTCTTCCACCTCAGATCTCTGGGCTAGTCTCCCAACCTGGACTAGCTTAATCCTCTAGTGTAGTTCATTAGACCCTCCATAGGCTGTCCCATCCCCACCTTGCCCCTGGCCGCCTGATCTGCCTGACACAGACCCACCTAATACCCTGTTAGGTCAGATCCCACCTACTGCATTTTGATTCCCCTGCAGCCTGAGCACCTCCCCTCCCCACCCACCCCCTCACCCTGTCCCCCTTCTAATCTTGGGTTCAGGAGCTCTTTCTTCTGCCTTAGATCTCTGAACTACCTTTTTAGAAATTAGGGAAATGCAAATTAAAATCACTTTAAGATTTCATCTTACCCCAGTCAGACTGGCTAAAATCAAGAGAACAAATGACACCAAATACTGGAGAGGATCTGGAGAAAGGAGAATGCTCATTTATGGCAGGTGGGAATGCAAACTCGTGCAACCACTATGGAAAGCAATCTGGAGAACTCTTGAAAAACTCAAAATGAATCAACCATATGATCCGTTATTCCACTCCTTGGCATATACCCAAAGGACTCATCCTACTATAGAGATACCTTGTACATCCATGTTTGTTGTTCTTTTTACAATAGCTATGTCCCTCAACTGATGAATGGATAACGAAAATGTGGTACATGTATACAATGGTGTTCTACTCAGCAGTAAGAAAAGATGAAGCCATGAAATTCGCAGGTAAACAGATGGAACTAGAAGCCGTTATACTAAGTGAAGTAACACAGACTTGGAAAAGCAAGCAACGTGCGTTCTCCTTCATTTGTGGATTGTAGCACCAATCCTTTATATGTGAAGATATATCCTGATGTAACAGCAGGAGCCAGGAAAAGGGACGCACAGATGTAAAGGAAAAGAAAGAACCTGCAAAAGGGGAATAAGGGTTAGAGAGATGGCTCAGTGGTTAAGAGCACTGACTGCTCTTTGCCTAGAACCTGGGTTTGAATCCCAGCACATATATGGTGGCTAACAACCAACCATCCCTCCAGTTTCAGGGGAGTTGACATTCTCTTCTGACCTCCTTGGTCATTGCACGACATGGGTGCACTCACACGTATGCAGGCAATACACTCATACACATAAAATAAAAATAATACATAAAATATTTTTTTAAATAAAGTAAAATAAGAAGGAGAAGAATGATAGGATATAGACATTACCAAGGGGGAAATGGGAAACTGGGGGTATTCAACTTGGAAAGGAGGCAGGAGGGACATACAAGGAACCCTGGGGGTAAATGGGAAGAAGTAACTTAAGAGAGGGGGGAGAACAAGAGACAGGTGTTATCAAGGGGGAAATGGGGGCACTTAAACTGGGGAAGGAGGAGGGAAATTAGACAGGAAGAGAGAGAGAGGAGAGATAAATAAAGCTTAGGTGGTGTAAAAAGCCACCTAACCCCCCTGAAAATACACAATGTATTAACTCCACCCCTCCCCCCAAATACACAGACAATATCTGAACGTGAGTGCATGTGCACAGCTGAAGGTTACCTAATAAGAAACAGTGCCAGACAGGAGAAGCCTCCGTTTGAGGTGCTGGTCAGGGTGGTCCAAGAGACTCCAAAAATAACACAGGCTATTATCACAGTCCTTGACTACCTCCCAGAACTTGAAGGTAGGACCCTATTGCTGAAGGCAGGATATACCTCAGGCACAGGACTTGGAGCTGCAAGTGACCTGGAAGACTTCTCCCTGAAGACTAGTTCTCATAGTTCTAAAAGATGCTATGCAAGCTGCTAAGAGAGGAAAACAATCAGTGCTATAATCCAGCTCTAAAGCCCAATAACCACAGGACTGGCATAGCAAACTATCTCTATTTGTACAGTGGCTGCACTTTTATCTAGGGGGTATATCAGCAGCTATCTAGTTGGACTTAAAGTCCTCTCAATGGGAGGGAACTCATGGGTTGCACTGCAATTATAGCCAAATACCCATGGCTGGAGAGGTCATACATCTAGAGAAAGCCTTATCTCTGTTACATCTCTAGACAAATGAAATTTCTTACTATATGTTAAATATTAGTCCTCATATTTACAGGCAAGTATACCATACACTACTCATCAAAGAAGCTTCTTTTTGCAACAGATGGAGGCTATTACAGAGTTCCACAACTGCTCACACAAAAAGATATATATCTTAGACATGCCCAGTCCTAAGTGACACATCTGCAGTGGAACCTCCACACCTAAGGCTCATGGAACATAGCAGAACAGGGATAGAGAGAACACTAAGACATCCCTCAACTCTCACCAACGAAGTTTCCTCATACAACAGAGTGCGATGCACAAAGAAGGCCACAACTGGCTGTTTTAGAGAGTAAGAGACTGCAGAGTGCATGTCCCTGGATAGGACTCCTATATTAAACCTCCCCCACCCAAGGCTCAGGGACCATTGCAAAAGAGGGGGCTGAAAGACTGTAAGAGCTAAGGTTGGTACATGAACATAAGGAAGCATAGGTTCTTAGGCCACTGGGAACTTGCTCATATGAACTTGCAACCATGGTGACAACATGCACAAGATCCATGCCAACGCTATTTAACAAAAACCCAGCATAGAATGAAGGAAATGGGCAGCAGGTCCCAATTCTAGTCTAGGAACTGTTGGCAACTGGTTGATTACTGCTGAGTGAGGGAGAGTAGGTTTTCTTTAAGATCTCTAGATAGGTGACTAGAATATATTGGATGAACTTGCGCTGAAGGACATCTGGGTATAAATGCTTGACCATATAGGACTTAACATATATGACAGAATGAATGAAATCGGCGGGGGCGGGGGTGGAGATGTGGGGACAAGGATGGGGGAGGGGATCTAAATTTGATTGAGTTATATGAAATGCACAAAAACTCAATAAAATATATTCAAATTTTTAATTTATTATTTTTATTTATTTTATATGTATGAGTGTATTGCCTACATTTGTGTAAGTGTACCCATGTCATGCAATGCCTCCAGAGGTCAAAAGAGGGCACTGGATTCCTGTGTAACTGGAGCTATAGAAGGCTGTTGTCTGCCATGTGGGTACTAGGAATCAAATCCAGGTCTTTGTGAAGAGCAGCCAGTGCTACTAGTCACTGAGCCAACTCTCCAGCCCCTGGAGATATGTTTCTATTCCTGGTTTGTCCAGGGATTTTACATGAAGGATTTGGCAAAAGCCTTTTTCACATCTGTTTAGTTGGCCACACGAATTTTGTCCATTTGTGTGCTATATTACATTGGTTTGATTTTGGTAGGTCACATATGTCTAGTGATTGATCCATTTCTTGTAGATTTTCCAAGTAAATGCAATATGTTTTTAAGATCTATTCTAATGATTTTATGAATTTCACTGATGTTTGTCCTGATTTTACTTTTAATTTCTGTCCTGATTTTAATTTTTCTTTCTGTCTACTGATTTTGGGTTTGGCTTATTCTTATTTTTTCCAAGGCCTGAAGGTCAATCATTGAGTTATTCATTTAAAATATCTCTGATTTTTAAAAAAAACAAATATTTTATTTATTTAGTTAGTTATTTTTAATGTGTATGAGTATTTTACCTTGTATATATAAGTACGCATGTGCATACAATGCCCACAAGGCCAGAAGAGGGTATCAGATGCGCTGGAACTGGAGTTATGGATGGTTATTAGCTGCCACATGGGTGCTGAGACTTATACCTGCGTCCTCTGGAAGAGCAGCCAGTGTTTTTAACCACTGTGTCATCTCTCTAGCCCTTATCTCTACTTTTTTAATGTAGGCACTTATAGCTATAAACGTCCCTCTTAGGACTTCTTTCATTATACCTCATAGGTCTAGGTATGTAGTGTTTCCATTTTTAGCCAATTCTAGGATTTTAAAAAATTTCCTTCTTGACTTCTTAGATGAAACCACTCATCATTCAACAGATGTTGCTCAATCTCTGTGAGTTTCTTCTAAAGTTTCTTTTGCTGTTGATTTCTGGTTTTATTCCATTTGGCTAAAAAGCATACAAGACCTTTTCTCAATCTTCCTATATTTGAGTCCAATTACATGATCTATTTTAGAAAAAGCTCCATGGGCTACTGAGAAGAATGTTTATTCTGTAGGGTTTGGATGGAGTGTTCTTTATATGTCTGTTAGGTCATTTTGATCTATAATGTCATTTAATTTGTGATCTTTTTTGTCTGGATGATCTGTCTATTGGTGAGTGTAGGGTGTTAAAGTCATCCATTATTATTGCACTGGTATTAATCTGTGTATTGGCATCTAGTAGTATTCGTTTTATGAAACTGAGTGCACCTGTGTTTTAGGTATGTGTGTATATATTGAGAAATCTGCTGCTGAAGGCCCTCTTTGAGTGTGACTGGTGCTTCTTGTAGGTTTTAACATTTTTTTTTCAGTATAGTTAGTATTTTGACTATTCTGTGACATGGGGACGTTCTCCCCTGGTTTTGTTTGGGGTTCTAAATGCCACCTGTACCTTCTTTCCATAGATTTTGGAAAGTTCCTACTATGATTTTATGGAAAATGTTTTCTATTCCTTTAGTATGACATTATTCCCCTTCTTCTACGTCCACGATTCATAGATTTGGTCGTTTCATAGATCTTAATTGTGCTGTTCTTACTTTCTTATTAATTTACCTTTGCCATTGTCTACATGTTCTAATTCTTCTACTTTGCTTCAAGTCCCTGACTTTCTACTTGCCTCCTAACCTATTCTGTCGGTTTAGCTTTCCCAGGAGCTTTTTGAGTTGTTAGTGACACTGAGAATTTGAGCCACTTTCATCTCCAGCATTTCAAGTTGGGTTTTCTTTAGTATTTCTATCTCCTTAGTAAATTCCACTTTCACATTCTGTATCGACTTATTTATTTGATCTTTTTTTGAGACAGGATCTCCCTATAGCCCCAGACTGGCCTCGATCTCACAGAGCCCAGCTTGCCTCTGCCTCCTGAGAGCTGGGATTAGCGTGCGCAACCACAGCTGACTCTGCATTGACTTTGTATTTCACTCAGCAGTTGCGTTCTCTTGGAATTCATTCAGAAGTTTGTGTCTTTGATTTCTTTCACCATACTTACCATTCTTTTGAATTCTTCTCTGAGAGTTCATCTGCTTCATTCTCTTTGGAGAACATTACTACGGGAGGAGACATGTTGTTTTTGTTTTTCACAGTGTGTGTGTGTGTGTGTGTGTGTGTGTGTGTGTGTTGGGACTTACACGTCTGGGGTTAAGTCTTTGGTTGAATTTTTAAAAAATTCACCCTTATTCTTTAAGTGGACCTGTTTTCAATATTCAAGAGGGACTGGATTGCAGTAGTTATTTTTCTCTGCTAGATTGGTGTTCAGGACTCTGGGCTCAGTCCCCAGCATGCCCCCAGTTGCTAGTTGCAGCCTGGACTCTCTCAGTATTCTTTTCTGGCCTCCTCGATGCCTGTCATATCACTGTGCAGTCTTTCAAGATCAAGTCCCAGATACTATTCCCATCAGTCCTTCACAGATGGGGTCATAGATGTTGGTCAAACTTTGAGCGATCCTTCAGGGGTCAGATTACAAATGCTAGTCTCACCTCTGTGCCATCCTTTGTGAAGCTGAGGTCTGGTCACAGATGCTGGTCCTGTTAGTAGGCAGTTCTTCACAGGCCATCACAGATGCTGGCCCTCAGGAGTCTGTTTGTCAGTGTCGGCCCCATCCCTGAACTGGCCTTCCCAATGGTAAACGCGCCTCCTGGAACCTGCATGTTGCCCTGCAGACACTGCCTCTGATCAGGCTTCTCCTTCACTGAATACACTGTGCAGTTTTGATTCCAAGTTTCTTCCCCCAAATTGTCTACAGCTTTCAACACATAGTCCCATGACACTTGCTCTGAGTTTTCCGAAAATGTTGTCCACAGAGAGTCTGGGGCCACCAAACTGCCAGCTAAGCAGGGGTCATTCAAAACAGTGCCCTGCCCACTGCTCTGTGCAAGTCCTGAGAGTAGAGGGGTTTCCAGAGGGTCTCTCCTTCCTCTGTTCCTGCTGTCAGGAGCTACCTTTGTCTTCGTCCTCCTTTTTCTCTTTAAAATGCCTGTGCCTGAGAGTGCAGTATCTGATTTTCTGAATTATGTTCAGAATGGATCTGGTCATTCCTGCTTGCTGGGATAGAGGGAGCTCCCCAGACCATGCCAATCTATCCAAGGTGGACTCTATATTTTTCCTGTTCTGGGTTATTTGGTTTTTTTTGGGGGGGGTCTTTTCGAGACAGGGTCTCCCTGTAGTCCCAGCTGTCCTGGATTCACTATGGAGACCAGGCTGGCCTCGAACTCACAGAGATCCGCCTGCCTCTGCCTCCCAAGTGCTGGGATTAAAGGCATGCACCACCACGCCCGGCTCCTGTTCTGTTTTTTAATGTTTACATTTTACTTTGCTAGAGACTTTCAGCCATCATCCACCTCTTCTGATAGCTGTCATCCTCCTTTCCCCAGTTTGTTCCCTGGAGATTCTAGCTGACCATGTCTATGTGCTGTCTGCCATCTTGACTCAGTCTCCTGAAAATATTCTTATACAGCTCACATAGGGACATCCTTAATTTTGGTCCTTAAATAAATTTGTTAACTGCTACAAAAGCAACATTTTTCTTTAAAGTATTTTATTATTTTTATTTTTTATGTGTATGAATGTTTTGCCTGCATGTATGTAAGTGCACCACATGTGTGCAATACCTGAAGAAACCAGAAGAGGGTGTAGGATCCCCTGAAGCTGGAGTTATAGACAATTGTGAGTTTCCATGTGGGTGCCGAGACTCAAACCTGTGTCCTCTGGAAGAACAGCAAGTGCTCTTAACCACTGAGTCATCTCTCTACCCCAACATATTTCTTTAAAGATCAAGTCTTTCTAGTGTGAAAAAATAGAGACTCATACTGTCTAGTTAAGGAAAGAATAGTTCTCAAGCTAATTCATCTACTTGGCCCTGAGTGTTTGCATCTTGGGGACCTGAAATCTAATAATGTTGCTGTCAATCTAGAATTGGTGTGGAATTCAATCTCTGCTCTCAGTTTATTATATTCTGTTTCATTCTCTTGGAGACCATTTCTCTAATTACCATTCAACAGGACACAACTCCTAATAAATGTTTAAAAGACCTTTTTTATTTTTAATGATATGTTTGAGTGAGCTTTAAAATTTGAAAATGTTGTCATCATAATGATCTATCTATACTAATCATTTGGGGGTTTTAGGTGGAATTTGGAGTTCACCTGACTAAAATAGAATTAATGTCCTCATTAAGAACACAATCATTCAAGCATCGCCTTTAAATAGATTCATAAAAACCCTTGAATTTCTCTAGGAAAGAATTTACTGACAGAAACTATGTATGGAACACAAGTTCCTCAGATGTAATGCCACAGCTGAGTCACTTCCAGTGCCAACTGGGCAAAGCATATGGAAAATCCTGAGGAAAAAAAATGTAGGAAGAGACATGAAGAAAAGACATCCAAGGGTCTAGCTCCAGGGTAGACACTTCAAAGTACAAGTGCATCAGAGAAATGTCCAAACGATCCTATATTTTCATTCCAGAGGTGTTAAAACAGAACTCAATGATATGAAATTGTGTACATATTTAGCTTTGGAGGATATGAGAACAATGGTTTGTTTGTTTGTTTAGTTTGTCTGTTTTGAGACAGGGTCTCATTGTGCAGCCCTGGCTGGCCTGGAACTCACTATGTAGATCAGGTGGGCCTGCAACTCATAGAAATCCTCCTGCCTCTGCCTTCTGAGTGTTGGGATTTAAAGCAAGCACCTCTACACCTGCCTAATTGCTTTAAGACATTCAGAAAATAGCTGAAATCTTCTCACTGTAGAATTTATTACTGTAGAAAATTCAATGATTGAATTAAATTTCAGACAGGATATAGTAAGTACAAGATTCCTTTAAACCTTTGAATGCTTTTTTTCAGAACTAGTATTAAATCCAGGTCTCATCCATGTCAAGTAAGCATTCTACCATTGAGCTGTATCCTCAGCCTTCTTTTTACTTCTATTTTTGTTGTTCTTGTTGTTGTTTGAGAGAGAATCTCAATGTGCAGCCCTGGGTGGCCTAGAACTCACTATGTAGACCCAGGCTGGCCTCAAACTCACAGAGATCTACCTGCAGCTGCCTCCCGAGTGCTGGGATTAAAGTCACGTACCACCTCACCTAGCTCTTTTGACTTTTTAAGAAAGCATTTCTCTAAGTTGCCCAGTCTGGTCTTGAACTCACCCTTGCAGCCAAAGCAACCTTGAACTTTACAATCCTCTTGTCTTGACTTCCTAAGCAGCTGAAGCTACACTCCTCTACTGCTGAGCCTAGTCATGCTCTATTATTTTAAAAGTTGTGCACCTCAACTTTTCGTTAATTAACATGTAAAAAATAGTAGGTAGAAAAAGACAGCAAAATATTTTTACTCTCCCTGTGCACAAACTATCACGCCTTCTTGAGTTTTTGCTTCACATCGTCAACACAGAATTCATTGAACTGAACGATTTTTTTGTTGCCTCTGCTTCAAGTTTTTATTTCTTATCAATAAAGTTACATGTTTGAATGAAGACTGATTGTATCAAACTTACAGACTTATGCTGATTTAGAGATCCCTTCTAATTTCATATTCACTTTGAATTTGATATGAAGTTTATAAATTGATGTGGTAAACAGTATATAAGGAGTGAATAAATCTCTCTCTCTCTCTCTCTCTCTCTCACACACACACACACACACACACACACACACTCACAATTATAAAATAGAACTCTGGGGCTGGAGAGATGGCTCAGTAGTTAAGAATACTGAATGTTCTTACAGAAGACCCAGGTTCCAATCCTAGTACTCACATGGCAGCTAACAACTGTCCATAACTCCAGTTCCAGGGGATCCGACAGCCTCTTCTGTCCTCTGCAGGCATTGCACCACACGGGTGCACTTACCTACATGCAGGCATAACATTCATACATATAAATTAAAAATAATAAATAAAAAAATATAACTCTGGCACACAGCCTACAGCATTCATCCTATTTCCACAGTAACCAATTAGTCAGAAATTGGAAATCCAATTACAATCTTCAGTTACCAGAAGAAGCCTAATAACCCTTGTAGTCAGGGGCAACAAAGGTCAAGACACAGTAACTGATAGCATCCCTGAGCTATGTTCATGAATGCAACTTAGAACCGAAAGCTCCAATCAACCACACAGAATGCCCTGCATCAAAAAGTCCCTCTTCCGTGTCCCAAGGCTGATGCCTTCCAGTCAGGCTGCACCTGAGGCTGGTTGTCTTCAGTGATAGAACTTCCTCATGACTCTTCCTACCCTACCTTTCAGTCCCAGCCAAAGAGCAGGAGATGGTGGTGGACTCCTCTGATACAGCAAGGTTGGAATACAAGGCCTTGGGTCACCATTTACTTCCATACACACCCTGAGGCAATTCCTTCTTTGGTCTTTCTTGCATAACTTTTTTTGATAGGATCTTTGTATTCAGTCTTTACATGTGGAAGGCTGCCTTCCATGCTGACTTAATCCTTTGGATTTCAGCTCCACAGGTCCTTCCATAGAGTTCCAAACTGGTCAGATTGATCTAATGTGGTCAAATCCTGCCAGCATCAGGGACTTCTTTGATGATATTAAGATGTTTAAATCTGATTACTATTCCTCTCTCCCACTATAAGGCTTCCAAAGGCAGGGTGTATGCATATTTTCACCACAGTTTGTGAGTTCTTAGCCTGACAAAACAGATGCTCAG
The DNA here is from genome assembly GCF_000622305.1 of Nannospalax galili. Lineage (NCBI taxonomy): Eukaryota > Metazoa > Chordata > Mammalia > Rodentia > Spalacidae > Nannospalax > Nannospalax galili. Next base: position 1,250,871 of record NW_008348201.1, on the reverse strand, counting down.
TTAATGAATCCCTATGGACCTGTCAGATGAAAATGATTTCTGGACTACCACAATGTACAAGAATGATTGGTCCATGTACAGCCCATCAGCCTCTCATTTACTGCCTCACTGACCCTCCCACTTCTTAGACTGGGAGAAAACTCTTAGTTGCCTTTGAGTTTCTATAATGAATTATCCTTTTTGAGTAGCTTTGCTTTCTCAAGGCCTAGGATTGGGTCCTCTGTGGATGTCGTATCTATTCCAAACATCTTGTTATAATTGTTTATTTACACCTTTTCCCTTGCAGACCCCAAACCACTCAAAATAAAAACTTAGTATTCTATTCATCTAGCACAAAGTAAACATTGTGTGCTTATTTCTTGAACAAATTACTGAACCACAATTACTAATTTGTTATCATGTATGAACATGGTACCAGGTACCAACAGATCAGTTAGTTGATAGTTCATTTAGTGGTCACAGTAACCTTGGGAATTAAATAGTATTATTTTCCTTTTCTAGATGAGAAAGATGGGTCTGGGATAGGAAAAGAGATTTGTTGATAATTTCAAGTTAAGCAATTATCAAGGTAGCCTTTGAATTCAGACATGTTACACTCTAAATTCTGTAATCGAACTCCATGGTCTCTTGAAGCCGTACTAGATCTCAATTCTGTTGTATAAAGGGATAGCCTTGCCTAGTTATCCCTTTGCTATGCCATATGTCACTCTGATCCCCCAAAGTCTTTGTTCGTGGTTTATAAATACCACATGTAAGGGAAATAATAAATTCATAAATGAGTAGTAAAAATAAACTGAATAGCTATATCATTCTTCACATTTACCCTAAATACTGCTTAAAATACAACTCTTTAGAAAACACTGTTTCCTAAGATGTGAAATATCATTCCTTAAAATTTCTAAGAAATCATATATGTTTAAAGTTATATACCAAAGTATTTTTTTAATCCTTGGTGTCTATATTCTATACCTTTAAAAATAGTTTTATTTATTCTTTGACAACTGTATATATATCTACATTATATCTTGATCTCAAATCCACCCCCAACTCTCCCATTCCACCCCTGCATCCATTCGACAGTGTCCTTACATTTGTGCCCTCTTCTTTTTTAATAGCCTTCAGCTGCCTGAAGGAGCCTAGGTAACCTCCTCTAGCCTCCATCAACTGGTAATAGCACACAGCAAGGGTGGAGCCTTATGAACACCTCTCTTCTCCATGCTGGGATTTTGAGTGGCTTGATCTTGTGTAGGTAACCACAGCTGCAGTGAGTTCATGAGTGCAAGGCCATGTCGTGTCCAGAGGACAGCACTGCATGGAACTCCTCCCCCTCCTCTGGCTCTTACAGTCTTTCTGCCCCCTCTTCCACAATGTTCCCTGAGCCTTATAAGATTTGAATATTAGCAGTTTCATTAAGGGCCAAGTACTTAACAGTCAATTATTCTCAGCACTTTGATCAGATGACTCTCCGCATTGACTGGTGGTGCCCATTGTACAAAGAAGCTACCGTGACTGAGGTTGAGAGCAGCACTAATCTACGGACATAAATGTAAATATTTAGAAGGCAGTTTGGCAACATGCTTGTTTAGCAAAACAACAGCAGTAAGTAAGTTACCCCATCAGGGCCTATGACCTCTTCAACCATGGGCTGTTGACCAGGTTTACAGAGCTAAGCAAGAATTCCTTCTTGAGCAGGCCTCAGGTCCAGTCAGAAAACAGTTGGCTATCCCCATAATGATCATGCAACTGTTTCACCCATTGGCACTTTTTGCCTGGCAGGTCAGTATGGCAGCATGAAGGATCCACTGCTGATAAGTCAGCCGATGACTTTTCTCCCCCAGAAGGCTGTATAGCACTTTTAGCACTATGAAAGCTAGCCAGCAGGGGGATGTTTCCAAGTCAGTGCCAGCTTGATTTCTCTACGTGTTGCAACCAAAGTGTGCCATGTCTTCAGAAGTAGGGTCTTATCAGCTGGTTATAGTGAGCAACCAAAAGAAATACCAGTAACCTGTGCTGTTTGGGGGGCCTCTGGGGCCTCCTTGACCAGTCACTGGTAGGGAATTATCCTATACTAGGCACTCAGATTTTCATTTAATGACCTTCTGAGGGAATTGAACACCTGTGTAGGTGTCTTCATTCAAACTCCTTCTCTTTTTTAAAATTATATTTTCAATTAACTTACGAAGTAGTGAACTCCTACAAGGCTTTTTAATGAATCCTTCGTTTTGGTTAACCAGTCCCACACCCTCTTCTCTACTTATCTCCTTGTTCCCATCTCTGCTTAAGCCTTTAACTCCCAGCATTCCACTGCCCATGCTTTTACATCACACGTGTTCTAATATCCCCTCCATTTTGTACTTTTATGTAGAATGCAGAAGTTGATACTCCATAAATGATCCTCTGATTTATTTATCTTCCACATTTAAAGAAGTTTCTAGATTGTTCCCTGATAAACTCAGGCCTTAAAGGTGATTTAAAATCATAGACATCAAAGCTCATCATTGACATGAACTTGATGAAATCAAAAGCAGCAATTTTAGAACTGGTGTCTCTGTGTTATTTGTAGAATGTAAAATATTTCTGAAATACAACCTGGAGTTTATAAATTGACTATGTCAACACATGAACCAAATGTTACCATTTGCTGCTAACAGATATTTATTAAACACATCATGAGATCAAGATGGCAGGTAGAGAACTTTACTCTTTCATATGAAGTGAAAACATAAAGCTGTTGTTTGTATTTCATGCAGTAACAACAGACATTTGGCACAGTACATCAGCTAGTCGTCAGCTAGTGCCTCCCTCTGAAACCAGATCTCAGTATGAACAGGAAAGATGCAAGAAAGAAATGTCACTTCTTTCCTCATTAAAAAAATGTATCTCTTTGGGGTAGGGGAAGAGAGTTCAAGTGGTAGAGACTTTATTTAACACATGTGAGACCCTGGGTAAAGAACTCAGTATTGTTAGGTAGCTAGCTAGATACTAGCAGGTTTGAAGGTCATCAAGGATGGATGAATTCTCCTTCACAATCAGCTTCCAGTCTACCTCCTGTGTCCTTGGTAAGGCACTAATTTTTTAAAACTTAAAAACAATTTTTTTATTATTTTTATTTTGTGTGTATGAGTGTATTGCCTGCATGTACATAAGTGTACCCATGTCGTGCAGTGCCTATGGAGGTCAGAAGAGGGCATCAGATACCCAAGAACTAGAGTTATGGATGGTTGTTAGATGCCATGTGGGTGTTGGGAACTGAACCCCGGTTCTCTGCAAGACAGCCAGTGCTCTTAACCACTGAACCATCTCTCCAGCCCCTAAAACATTTTTAATTAAAATTTTGTGATTTTCATCACAATATAATATAATTTGATGGTATTTAGATCCCCCTCCCCTACCCACACATCCCCTTATCGCCTTCCGTCCATAACTCCAGTTCCATGAGATCTGATACCCAAAATTCCAGCAACACATTGTACCACTAAATGGCTTGGGAGAATTTTAACAATGTTGGTGCCCACACCCAACCACAAGCAGGTGAGTTCGGAGCCAGTGATTTGTGTTATCACCTACATGCTCATGTCAGACCACATGATCAAGGTATCTAATTATATCACAAACAAATTATTTATTCACACAAAAGAAATTTGGTATATAGGGATAAACACAGGGTCTAAAACACTCAAGTGTGATTGAAAAATGTAAAACTTTTACTGAATTATTATCTGTTTGTTTCCCCGTGAAAAGCCCCTCTTTGCACTGACTTCCTAACATCCCCGGGACTCCTGGATCCTCTTCTTATTTTCATTTTTTGACTTTATTATTTAACTATGACTTAGAGCCAGAATATTCATACATTTTCATTTTTAATTAAAAACCTATTTATTTTATTTCTGTGTGTTAGCTCTTTGCCCTTTATTATGCAGATGAGATATGGAAAAATACTGATACATGGAAAAATTTACAAACCAAAGAGTCTAGAATAGTATATTGAATGAAGTGGCTTTGTTTAAAAGAGACTAGGAAAGCCGGGTGTGGTGGTGCACACCTTTAATCCCAGCACTCGGGAGGCAGAGGCAGGTGGATCTCTGTGAGTTCAAGGCCAGCCTGGTTTACATAGTGTGTTCCAGGATGGGTGGGGCTACAGGGAGATCCTGTCTCAAAAAGACCAAAAAAAAAAAAAAAAGAGAGAGAGAGAGAGAGAGAGACTAGGAAAAGAAAAGAAATGTGAGCATATGAATATAAAGTATGTGTAGACACATATATGATGTGTGCTCAGAAAATTTATGAGACATTTTTGGAAGATTTCTAGGTCTTACGAAAATCTCTTTTCTTGTATCTTAAGAAAATAATTATGGAAGGTTGTTAGCTGCCATATGGGTGCTGGGAACCAAACATTTCACTTTATGGTGTTGCAACTTCATTTAGCCAAAAAAAAAAAAATGCCAGATGGCATTTTTGAAAAACCAATTGCTCACTATGCCAGAACATATACATGAGCTGTCAGGGTGCCAGCTGTTCTCAAGGCAGTCCCAAACTCCTAGGGCCACCTTGGGCTGGATTTCTAATTGGTGAATTTCAAATGTTCTGGAATATCCTTTGGGAGATTTGTTGATCAGGATAACCGTAACCACAGGTGCAGCTCCAAGTTCCGTCATCAGCTTGGATCACCAGATTCTTCAAAGCTCTCTTTTAGGTTTCCAGTTCTGCATCTCAGATCATGTCCTCTCAGCGCAGTGAAGGATCACCTTCTCATGTCACACTTCGCTCATTAAATGACTACTCAGCTACTAATGAAGTCCATTACAAGTGCTCAACCTAACTTCTATTCAAAAGTAAATGGCTCAGTGGGTAGAGGGCTTGTGTAAGTCTTACCTGAATTCAGATCCCCAGAATCCAAGCAAAAGCTAGTTGCAACAATGCATCATCTGTTTTCCCAACCCGCCCCTCCAGTGTTTGACAGTAGAGGCAGGAGAATCCTCAGTTGCCTAAAGACAGCTCACCTGGCTTTCCGTGTCTCAACCAAAGTAGGAGAATCACCTGAAGGCTGTTCTCTGACCTCCATGTATGTGCCCCCACATGAACACACACACACACACACACACACA
>NW_008348201.1:1243728-1245707 GCF_000622305.1 Nannospalax galili | reverse complement strand
ACACACACACACACACACACACACACACACACACACACACTGTATGTGATTGTTTTCAGGTTATTTTTATTCCCATAGCCTATTTGTTCTAAACATAGAATTACTTTGCACTAAAGTATTATAATGAATTAAGTCTGCATATAACAGATTTTGATATTGAAATTAGTTTAAATATGTTCAGCATATACTACATGAAGATTCTAATAAAGTAATATTGACCAACAAACTTTGATATTTTTCTCAGTTGTATCCAAAGGAACAAAACTTTTCTTAATGCACATACTTTCTGTCATTCATTGTGAACCTCACAGAAATGACCACAGGTTCATACCAATTATTTATGCATTTGCATTACTAAAACCAATATTGTTAGCCATAGATCTGCATTTATCTAAAGAGTTTAAAGAAATTTTCCAGAAGTTTCTGGTCATTGTAGTGCTATAAACTTGCACTTGAATTTGCTTTAAAAATCTCTCTAGCTTGATCCAAACATAAAGAAATGGAAAATAAAATATTGAATCTCAAACCCCAAAATACAGTTATATTTTAAGCTAAAGCCTCTGTGAATCAGAAATAGAAGAGAATTACATGACACGGAGGCTGGAGCTATGGGCCAGCGGCTCCCTGTGATGTTGGATTCCTACAGAGTAATGAGGACCAGAAAAAGGTAAAATCTAGACAGGTACTGGACCCAGCATCCTGACAGAAAGCTGGCTTTGGGGTGGGCCTTCTCCACTCTTATAAAGAGGCGAGAGAGTGCTGTGATGTTGCCATGGGCTGCGCTTTTGAAAGCTCCTGGAGAGAAAAGAAACAGCTAACCACAGGACCTGGGTCAGATCACCTGCTGAGGCAGTGATGGACAGCAGTGTCCCCATAGCCTCTGCAGAACAAAGTCTACCAGTGAGCACAGAGGCAGATTCAGGCAGAATGGCTTGGTAAGTAATTTCCAAGCCATCCCAGAAGCAAACTTCCCAAGCACAATCATTAAAGTCAGCACTAAGAAAGAGAAGCAACAGACGCAGTGACACTCCACAAACTAAATGTGTTCCTGATCTTGAGCAGGGTGTCCGTCCTGGACGTCAGGGCTTCCACTTTGTATAGTGTGAGTTTTTAAAGGACATTCTCAATTCCAGTCCTAAGGATGTTCCTAATGTAAAACAACTGCTGTAAGTTACTCTTGCAGCAGAAACAGTCTTGCTAATGTCTGTGCCCGACAGTCTTTGCTGCTCGTTTCTCACACTGTGTGTTTACAGAAGACGTCTCTAATGATACTTGATTCATTTGACGTTGTGTCCACACTGATCAAGGCCTGAGTGAATGTAGAGAAAACACTATACTTCTTGCTAGACACTATGCAATGGCCTCCATGGGTCCAGGAGCCTAAGTCAACTGTCGCTTTCGTGAGTGACGTTATGCAGCCCACTTTACGTGCCATCGTCAAAATAATATGCATATCATTTTTGGCAGTGGCAAGGATTGCAAAGAAAGTGGTTGTCTGGTTTTCTGTCACATGGTAACGCAACTTCCCGGTCCTCCACAGTGTTGTTCTTAAGAAGAAAACTCCTAAACATTCTGCCTCTTAAGAAAGACATCTCAGCCCTCATGAACCGCAGCTTTCAGGCGAAGTCATTTTTATTATGTATTTGGCTTTTAGTTTTAATTTCTTAGGAGTCTCTATATAACCAAGGACCTAGTCATTGCCTGCTTTTAAATTACTATTGGTAGACAGTATCTGCAGAAAACATGTCATAAAGGGAATATGAATTGATGCAAGGAAGGAAAAGGAGGGAGGATGGGAGAAGAAAGGAAGGGAAGAAAGAAGTCCTGAAGAGCTGACGAAGTTATCACTGCCTTCTAGAAGTTAGCAGTTGGGCAAAAGGAACACATAGCTCAACAGAATACACGGAAAACCAGAAATCGGTTAATATTATCCTGACTGCATCTACGTTCTTTTTTTAAATATTTTATTTATTATTATT
>NW_008348201.1:1234523-1242859 GCF_000622305.1 Nannospalax galili | reverse complement strand
TATATGTATGCTCTTATGAAATTATATTGGCCTCTTTAATCTTTGGTTATACTTCCCTTTTGGGTGTTTAAGGACATACAATTGGACCAGATAAACTGATTTGTTTTTACTCTTGAGGTCGTTAGAGGATTTGTTCCTCAGGGGTCCCATGGGGTTGGGAGGAGCCCCTGGCTCCTTTCTTTTACCAGTTCCATCTACGTGAAGATAAGTCAAAGGTCCTGCTCGACCATTGTTGGCTTCTCTTGGAAGCATGGAGGAAATGATTCCTCCGTGTTGACCCTCCTCTTTATAGACTGGACACTGGTTCAAGTCCATCTGGTGGGGTGTCCTTGGCTTCCTTGATCAAAAGGTCAGATGACCCACCACATTAGAGGACATTTTGCAAGATGCTCATAGTCCCTGGGAACTAATCGACCCAGGAGGGCAAGGAGCAAAAAGTGTCCTTTGAATCCCTCTGACCCAATTAGTATAGATCTCAAGGTATGTCTGTTAAACATCCAAGGTTAGTTCCACCATTCTGGCATTTTTAATTACTGTGTGTCTTGCAGATAAATCTTGGATAATGACCAGTTATTTATTATTTTTATGTGTATGACTGTATTGTCTACATGTATGTGAGTGCACCCATGTCGTGCAAAGCCGCGGAGGTCAGAAGAGCTCATCGGATTCCCCTGGAACTGGAGTTAAGGACGGTTTGTAGCCACCAGGTGGGTGCCGGGACTCGAACCTGGGTCCTCTGCAAGAGCAGTCAGTGCTTTTAACTGCTGAGTCATCTCTCCAGCCCCGCATATGTGTTCTTCATTGGCTTATGAAGATAAATAACTTTGTCCAGGGAACACACACCCTTTTGAGCAAGTGGGCACCAGCAGGCTGGGCAGCATTGCCTGTGATACAGCAGATGCATTTTCCATCGTCAGGAAAGACTTAGGAAAGTAGCTACATCTGGAACTGAGGAACCCATCTGCTGAGGAAGGGGACGCCTCTGTCAGATGACGTGTTCCAGGTCCAATTCACAGACAAGGAACAGTCTTAATGGGACAGAGTCTACAATGCTAAATGTCATTTCAAATTTCACATCTCAGCTTTCAAGATTAATGACTGAGCACTGGGAAGATGTTTCCTCAATTTCTGCAAGAAATAAGCTTTACTGTAGAGAGAATGAGATTATAGAGTTGGGTGTTTTCTGAATGAGAATGCCTTGAGTGGAAGGCATGGATCAGTGTCTAAGATGTTTTTATCTGGAAATGTTCATTCCTCAGTTTAAAAATAGTGAACTACCTCTCAACCATTAGAGCACTGGCTAACCCAGGTTGTTTTGTTTTGTTTTGTTTTGTTTTGTTTTGTTTTGTTTTTTATACAGGTGATTCATGAAGTGACTCATTAGAAACTATGATCTATTAGAAATGTAAGGAACAGCATGATACTTCTGGAAATGAGTGTGCTGTTTGCAGCCTGGCTGGGTTATGCAACATGGCTGATAAGACAAGGCAGAAATCAGAGCAGTGGTGTTTAACTGTCCCTGGGTTTTGTCATTGTGATTTTTGCTGATATTATCGCTTTTAATTTTCATATGGGCTGCAGATGATATATGACTGTGCATAGTCCTTGGGATTTTTGATATGCGCTCTGGATGATTTGACCAGACTTGTTATTAAAAACTTGAGAAGATAACTTCTCGACTTTCAAGAAATGAATGCGTTTAGTTTTATGATGCTAAAGTCAATTAAGATGTTCTTTCTCATGATTTGCTGTCCTTAAGTTATTCTGAAAATCAGAACAGAACACTAGCTAACCATTCAAAATACTTAGTTTGATATGGGAAATGTTCACTTTGCACTGAGTCATTTGTATTTTCCAATAATCTAGAGAGACTTTACAGGTAGAAGGAAAAAAAATCTTTTGAGTCTCTTAATTCTTCTGTTCCACAAGACTAGTGGTTAGTATCAAACTGTCATCTCTTGTTTCCTTAATTTTTCATGTAACAAATAGAACAATTCCATTAAGAAATACAAAGTATGGCTGGAGAGATGACAGAATTTAAGAGCACCAGGTGCTCTTGCAGAGAACCAGGATTAGGTTCCCAACACCAACATGGCAGCTAACAACCATCTGTAACTCCAGTTCCAAGGCATCTACAGGCACCTTTGGGCATTACATGACACAGGTGCATGTATATGTACACAAAGAACTCATACACATAACATTAAAAATTAATTAATTAAATGGATGGAACTGGAAACAATTATCTAGAGTGGGGTAACTCAGACCCAGAAACACGAATGTCACATGTTCTCTGTCGTCGCTGGATACTAGCTTTGAATTCGTAGATAAGCATGGTTTAATTGGAAAATCAAGAGAGGTCAAGAAACAAATAAATGTCGGGGGGGCTTCATAGGATGGGAGATGGAATGCAGTGATATAAAGGGGAAAAGGGAATAATAAAGTAGGAAGGGTTACTCGGGATGGGGACTGGGAGATCAGGGCAGAAGACAAAGTATGGGGAGAGATAACAAACACTAAAGGCATTTTGAGAAAGCCATATGGAAACCTACCACTGTAGAAGCTACACACACATACATATAAAAGGAAGTTAAAAGGAATTACCTTATAACAGAGGAACACTGCCCCTACTAGGCACCACAGGCTAGCAAAGAACAAGTTCAATGCCAGGTATGGACTCCTTCTTTTGAAGCTGTTGATTATGAGTCCCATAGACCCTCAAGCAGTACTGGCCATTGCCCCTGCTCTTGGTTACCCATCAGAATAAGACACTGTTCCTGAAGACACTACATATGTGAGCTGTAGGACGAACAAGGAGAAATCAAGCTGGTACTGACTTCAGAGCTTCATCTCTCTGTCTGGCTTTCATAGTGCTGGAAGGTGCTACACATGCTACCAGGACTAAAAGACAATCATCATTAACCTTACCCAGCTGTGAATTCTGCATGCTTCAACAACAACTAACCTACAATACATGAAATCTGGTGCAATAGTGGCACAGATATTATGGGAATAATCAAATACTTTCTAACTGAATTTAGAGTCTGCTTCATAAGATGGATCCCATAGCTGACGCTGAAATGAGGCCTACACAAGCCACAGGACATGGGCGGGCGGGGGGTGGGGCCCTAATACTATTATTCTGCTAAACAGATGCAGTATTACGGCAACTCCTAATGACTTATCGTTACATCCATTGATTAATGCATCACTCACCTCTCCCACTAGAAGTGTTTATATGCAGCAGCTGGTGATTAACACGGACACTCACAACTGGTCAACATGCAAAGAATAAGCGACTACAGAGTGCTTATCACTGATTGGATACTTATATCAAATTTCTAACTAGAAGGTTCAGGAGGTAATTGCAGAAGAGCTAATAGGGCCTGAGGAGGCGATGACCACAAGAAAATAGAGTTTTCCAGACAGCCAGGAAGTTATGTTTATGAACTCACAGCAATTCTGACAGCATGCAGAATCCACTGTAAGCTCATTGCACAACATGGGTGCACTTACATACATGCAGGCAAAACACTAATGTACCTAAAATGTATAAAATTCTTTAAAATGGAGAAACTTCATGAGAATCATTTGCTGTGCAACAAGTACTCGAGAAAGAAGCATTTATAAAACAAAATTGATCAACATTCCAAGCTAATGAATATTGTAGACCAAATATGATGTAAACACTTGAATCCATCACACCTTAGCAAGCTCCATCTCTGTTATTTCCGTTCGCGATCATAAAATAGAGGAAATAGTATCTCAAATGACTAGAATATGAAAGGGAGTTTTGGAAGAGGAGAAGCTGGACTCAAGATCACTTAGAAGCTAGCTATGTAAAATATGGGTGGCCAGCTAGTTTATCCTGCACAGAACTGTGAACCAAATGCAAAATCTACTTAAATAAAAACAAGTAGTCTGTCACACACGAATGGTGAGATTGCAGAGGATAAAGGAGGTGTAAATGGGCCTTCGGCGATGACTTAGTGTTTTGTTTTGTGTTATTTGCTGTTTGGGGGACTCAGCCAGAGTGTCATGGGCTTTGTCACCTTGGCACAAACCTAGACACACCTGGGAAGACATAATCTCAATTGTGGAATTTCTTCCATCAGATTAGTCTGCGGGCATCTCTAGTGTGCTGTAGGGAGGCATTTTCCTAATTGCTAACTGATGCAGGAGGGCCCAGCCCACTGTGGGAAGTGCCGCCCTAGTGGGCTTGGGTTGTATAAAAAAATAGCTGAGCAGGGGAAAGCAAGCCAGTGAGCAGTGTTCTGCCTATTTCGGATCCTCCCTCCAGGCCCCTGCCTTGGCTTCCGCTGACGATAGGTTGCAACCTGTAAGCCAAATAAACCCTTTCCTCCCCAAGTTGTTTTGGCCATGTTACTTTATCACAGCAACAGAAAAGTAAACTGGGACACAGAGCCTAAGGTGTGCCATATGTGTTATCACTGAGCTATACCCTCCTGCCTTCATTATCATTTCTGTTAAGTCAGTTTTCCTCCTTTTAATTATGCAGAGCACCAGGCAAAGGAATGCTTAGAGAGAAGAAAATACAAGAAACTTAACGTCAGGGTAAGGAATCTGCTTAGAAGTAGTAAGAGACCATTGAAGATGTCTCAAGGGAAGACACTAACCAGATTTGGACTTTGCCTTATAACAGTAATTCTCATGAGAACTATAAGGTGGCAAAATATAGATGTGAACACCCTGAGAAGTTATGATTGATTGAGTAGGTCTGGTACTGGATTCAACAGACTCTGCCACAGAACATTTCAGGGTTGGTCGTTTTATAGAAATCACCATAAAGTGCTTGTTAGGAACATTCTAACATTTGGTGGCTACAAAGATTTCCTTCCCTGACACATTTCAGGGTTGGTCGTTTTATAGAAATCACCATAAAGTGCTTGCCTAGTGTGCATGAGCCCTGGGTTGGATCCTCAGTACTACATAAAGTTGGACATGGTAGCACACCTATAATCCTACCTTGGTAATTAGAGACAGGAGTAACAGAAGTTCAAGGTCATCCTTATCTACATGGAACTCTGTCTCAAGAAAAATAAAGAGAAAAAGGAAAAATGCAACAGGAAAAAGTGCTTCAAAAGAAGAGAAATTGAACATAAGATCACTGAGAAGTGAGCTATTAAAAACGTGGCAAACTGGAGAGAGGACTCAGCAGTTAAGAGCATTGGCTGCTCTTGCAGAGGACCTGGGTTCAGTTCCCAGCACCCACATGGTGGTTAACAACCGTCCATAGTTCCACTTGCAGGGAATCCAATGCCCTCTTCTGCCCTCAGTAGATGCTGCACACTTGTGGTGCACTTACATGCAGGCAAAACACTCACACACAAAAAATTTAAAAAGTGAATAAAATGTGATTGGTTGGTTGGCAAAACTGGGATAACCTCACAGTAGAAAGACACAATATTGCACCAAATGAAACTCTACTGAACCAGATTCTGCATTTTAGTGAGATTCTCAGGTCTGAAATGACTGACCGGAACATTGATAGTGCAGATAGAAGCTAATAAAAGCAGTAATTGGGCAGTGACTGAGGGGAAGGAAGAGGGATTAAAGGACAGAGGCCAGCAAGAGAGAGGATATATTTATCGTTAGGCTGAGAAAGACCTCTCTCCCATATCTCCTATTGACTAAGCTCTGTTCACTATCACAGGTTACTTTCTATGACACCTCTGGGATTTATCCCATACATCCTCAAGTGGAATTCAGTACATTATTAAAAGGAATACCTGCTCACCTCACCCCCACTCCCCTTGAATTGGGCAGATATGAAGTTCTTTCCTTAGCAACTAGAAACAAATTTCTGAACAATTGCAAAGCAGGCTACCTACCCTGATGTGGTGTAAACATGGTGGGCTGATCACCAAATTCAACTTGGGAAAGGAACTCTGGAGATTTTGAGGGTCAATGTAAACTTAGCAATATTTGGCTTGAGTCACCAGACCCTTTAAAGATGCCTTTTGGACACAAAAGCTTCAAGAGAGTCATAAAAGTGTTCACTCTCCCTTTGACTCCTTGAGAAAATCTCATTTTCCAAATTGAAAGAAGTTGCTAACAGGAGAAGGTGCTGGGTATGTTTCTATGATAATAAAATACGTGACTGTCCATTGAGTTTAGCCTAAATATTTGCAGTTACACAGCTGCCTCACTAATTATGCTCCTAAAGTGGCAGAGAGGAAAGCACACTGTAATTTTGATGTACAGTAGTTTCGTGAACATAACATCAGCTCAGAACTTCAGGGGTGCCTCTGTTAGCAGAGAGACTGAATTAAATACTGAGTAACCATCCAGCTAGTAGAGGTGTTCTATTAGCTGAATGGCAGAGCATGCAATTTAGAAGTTGGAGGCTCTGGGTTTCCTCTCAACAGCAATGTCTAAACATAATTAATCAGATGCCTCTCACAGTAAGTGACACTAATTAGCTGTATCTGTGACACTAATTAGCTGTATTCTAATTGCCATGCATGGAGTAATGTTACTCTGCTCTAAGAACTCTGAAGAGAGACAGTGGGCAACGCTTAGATTCCTATGTAATCACAATCTTTTCCAGCGGTGCAAAGGACAATACTGTACGTTTACGTCACCAAGATCAATAAATAGCTAACGTTTGCTACTATTAAGAAATAGAGTAATTGAACCTCATCCTGAATGTGACTAGGACTATATGTATCCTAAATGCCAGGACCTGGGCCTGAAAAGTTGCCCTTTCTATAGCTATGTTAACACTACATGACTTTTCTTTCCTGAAGGAAATTATTTCAATTTGTTCTGAATTTTATTAACTTCCTGTAATCACACAAGTAAAATCGACTTGATCTGACAAATGGATGAGGAGGAAAAACTACTTTTTTTTTTGTCTTTTTTGAGACAGGGTCTCCCTGTAGCCCCAGCTGTCCTGGAACTCACTATGTAGACCAGGCTGGCCTCGAACTCACAAAGATCTGCCTGCCTCTACCTCTCAAGTGCTGGGATTAAAGGCGTGCGCCACCACACCCGGTCGTGGAAATACTAACTCAAGCCGACCCTTCATCAGGGTTTCTGCTTTGGTTTCTATTCTTTATCCTTTGTGCCATATTTTCCTCTTCTATGGAATTTGAGCTTATTCTCACGTTTGATATTGTTCTTTGGACTTTAGTATTTGAGTATTTTTCAAGAAGATTCTTCCAAACATCAGTGATCTTAGAAAATTATTCTTTAAAACATGGTTTAGACTGTAGTTCAAAAGGGAAAATATTCTGTTTCTTTTTTAGCTGAAACCTTATAAGGCCAAGAAAATACCATGTAATTTCTGAGGAAAGATCCATGGAGCAGATACAAGAACAAAAAGATGTCAATTTCTCCTCACAAAACTGCACTGAAATAATAAAAAGAGTTGGAATTCAAAGTTGTGTCACTTACATTGTCTCCTCTGACTTCTTCATTCATATAGATTCTCAATCAATCTGATTTTGTTTGGATATTTTCTCTTTCTTTGGAATGGTTGGTTTTTCATTACAGAATTTATGTTGGAGAATTCCTTGTTTCTCCTAAGAGAAACAAAGATCCTTTGTGTCTGTTTTGGCTCTGATGTCCCATGGCTTTTTCTTCAAGAAAATGGTCTCTTCCTGGGTTTTCTGGATCTTTTTGTAGGGTTTGAGAATGCTCTTCAATTCTGGCCTGTATATCTTACAAAATTTGGTATTTCCTCCTATAAAACATCAGCATAGTTCCTATAATTAAGAACTAGTAGTATCCAAGGAAATTTCCCTATAAGGATTTCCTAAGATTTTCAGTTATTTATTGGCCATATTTATTTTACTTTTTGAATCAGAAATGTAGATAACAGAAAATCACCATGCTGTCTTTTGGGTAAAAGTATTTGCATTTCCTGTGTAATGACATTGACTGGACAGAAAAGAAAATAATAGCAATAGTTACCCTGAAGCCCACTGTGTCCGCTCACTCTTAATCCAAGCACTCAGGAGCCTGGGACCGGAGGGTAGCCACAAGTTTGAGGCTAGCCTGGGCTATAAAATGAGTCCAGGACGAGCTGGACTAGCCCGGACTATAAAATGAGCTCCAAGATGACCTGGACTACAAAAAAACCCATAAACAAACCCACCAGGCAAAAACAAAGCAAAACAAAAAAAACAAACAAACAATAGTTACTTTGATGGGACAATGATAGGGATGCAGGACTAGCCCGGACTATAAAATGAGCTCCAAGATGACCTGGACTACAAAAAACCCATAAACAAACCCACCAGGCAAAAACAAAGCAAAACAAAAAAACAAACAAACAATAGTTACTTTGATGGGACAATGATAGGGATGCG
>NW_008348201.1:1199883-1229011 GCF_000622305.1 Nannospalax galili | reverse complement strand
AAAGGGAAAATATTCTGTTTCTTTTTTAGCTGAAACCTTATAAGGCCAAGAAAATACCATGTAATTTCTGAGGAAAGATCCATGGAGCAGATACAAGAACAAAAAGATGTCAATTTCTCCTCACAAAACTGCACTGAAATAATAAAAAGAGTTGGAATTCAAAGTTGTGTCACTTACATTGTCTCCTCTGACTTCTTCATTCATATAGATTCTCAATCAATCTGATTTTGTTTGGATATTTTCTCTTTCTTTGGAATGGTTGGTTTTTCATTACAGAATTTATGTTGGAGAATTCCTTGTTTCTCCTAAGAGAAACAAAGATCCTTTGTGTCTGTTTTGGCTCTGATGTCCCATGGCTTTTTCTTCAAGAAAATGGTCTCTTCCTGGGTTTTCTGGATCTTTTTGTAGGGTTTGAGAATGCTCTTCAATTCTGGCCTGTATATCTTACAAAATTTGGTATTTCCTCCTATAAAACATCAGCATAGTTCCTATAATTAAGAACTAGTAGTATCCAAGGAAATTTCCCTATAAGGATTTCCTAAGATTTTCAGTTATTTATTGGCCATATTTATTTTACTTTTTGAATCAGAAATGTAGATAACAGAAAATCACCATGCTGTCTTTTGGGTAAAAGTATTTGCATTTCCTGTGTAATGACATTGACTGGACAGAAAAGAAAATAATAGCAATAGTTACCCTGAAGCCCACTGTGTCCGCTCACTCTTAATCCAAGCACTCAGGAGCCTGGGACCGGAGGGTAGCCACAAGTTTGAGGCTAGCCTGGGCTATAAAATGAGTCCAGGACGAGCTGGACTAGCCCGGACTATAAAATGAGCTCCAAGATGACCTGGACTACAAAAAAACCCATAAACAAACCCACCAGGCAAAAACAAAGCAAAACAAAAAAAACAAACAAACAATAGTTACTTTGATGGGACAATGATAGGGATGCACAGTTTGGTAAGAACCAGGCAGAACTGTGAGTCCAGGTAGAAATGTTTTTTTATTACATACTTAACAATGTTTTTATGTTTGAACCATGTGTTATTAACTATTCGAAAAATAAGTGTGGAGCTGACTAATACTATAAAATACATAATACAAAAGAGGAAAACGTGACTAAGAACATTTCAACTTATTAGCACAAGACTCTTCAGATGAGTTACAGCGTTTACTGGAGGCTACGCAAGAGCCCTTTCCTTACCTGATTCTGTGACCTTGGATCCTGTTCATTTTTGTTGCTATGATAAAACACTTTGATCAGAAGCAACTCACGGGAGGAAAAGGTTTACCTGACTCACATTTCCAGGTCACAGTCCATCACTGAGGACAGTCAGGGCAGGAACTCCAGCAGGAACTTGAAGCAGAAACCATGCTGGAACACTGCTTGCTGACTTTCTCTCACGCTCCTGAAGAGCCAGCCTTCTTATACAGCCTAGGACCACCTGCCCAGGGAATGGTACCACCCACAGTGGGCCACCAGGAACTTGAAGCAGAAACCATGCTGGAACACTGCTTGCTGACTTTCTCTCCCGCTCCTGAAGAGCCAGCCTTCTTATACAGCCCAGGACCACCTGCCCAGGGAATGGTACCACCCACAGTGGGCCAGGTCCTCCTATATCAGTTAACTATCAAGACCAATCTGATCTGGAAAATCCCTAAATTGAGACTCAGATGGTGCTAGGCTGTGTCAAGTTGATAATTAAGCTAATTAGGGCAGCTCCCAATTCGATGGTGTGGCTGTTGGAGGTCAGAATGGAAAAACAGTAATAGTGTGGCATCAAGGTGGTTTAGGCTCAGAACAAGAATCACAGAACTGAAAGGTCAGAGGGAACACAGGAAGCAAGCAGCTACCTTCCAAGAAAGAGTGTGAAGAGCTCTTTTAGGTATCTGTTTGGTTTTAGGAAGCGCCTAGAAATCCTAAACTACTTACTCTAGGATGGAACTAAGTGAAGCCATCTCTGGCTTTGACTCTCAAGCTTAAGACCTTGATGAGTCTGAGTTACCAGGTACTGCCATGATCCAAGGTGGTTCAAAAGAGAGAACAAATTGACCTTGAGCTTGATAGAACCAAAGACCAGGAAAGTCTGAGAAGAATATAAAGCTGCCCAGAGAATCTTTCGTTTTCTTTTCTTCCTAGGAAAAAATGTTCCTATCTTCCTAAGTTTCTTGCTCCATGTCTTTCTGTAAACAAAGAAAACAAGGTCTTGCTTTTCTCTCTTTCCTTCAAATACTCTTCTGTGTCACTCACATCCAAGTCCTGGTAGTCTGTCTTTCTTTGAAAGTCTTGTCTTAGGAACCATTTTTGTATCTTGGTTTGAACTTGGTGTCCTTATTGTGGATGCACGCTTATTCATCAAGATGTCCCAAATTCTCCTAAAGGGATAGCAAACGTATCATCATAAACCCATAGGAGAACAATAGCATATATGTGCATGCATATCTTCAGTGCATAGTGTTGGCTCTGGATCAAAGGCAGATGATAACGATAAACCATGAAACGCACCCATGGAGGATAGCAGAAGGCAAACCTCGCAGCCATTTTGGAAACACATCCAAGGGAAAAAGCCTTGAACTTTCATTTCCTGTCTGCTGGGTTTCTTTGCAGTGGGAGTTAACCCTGACGTGAAACAGCTCGAGACACCAAGCCAGGCCCAGTTGTTTTTGGCCTGATAATCTGACCCCTAGGGGTGGCTCCCAAAAGCAGCTGGGTGTCTTTGATGACTCCTTCTTCCCTGGCCTCCAGACAGTCACATGTTTCCAGCCCTGCACTGCAGCCTTGTCTAGAAGGGCTGAATTTCACACATAAAATAAAACGAACTGTCTGTTCCTTCTGGAGAGTCTTTTAAAAGCAGAACCTTTCCTCCCTCTTTGTTCATTTTTGTAGTAGAGCTGTTCTAATTAAAAGCCTGCCATTAACTGAAAATAGAGAGCTCATCTTCTGGGCGGCAGGATGCTGAGGACAGAGCTTGCTGAAATAACCTAGGAAGGGTGATCTAAAGCTGTTTTTCATTTTTATTGAGGGCAAGAGAGGAAAAAAATGTTTTGTTTGTAAAAACCCATGGAATTTGGTAAAACAGCTTTAACATGGAGACTGAACCCTATTTTTATGCAGCTTTGTTGAGGACTGAGGTCTGGGGTGGGATGGAGTGCTGATTTGAAAGGAATCCCAAAACTGTCTTTTTTTTTTTTTGCCACAAACACTAGTCTCAAAGATTCTAATTACCTCCTGCTTGGAAAAGACTAATCCTCAAAAAGCAAATCATGATCCTTATAGAGAACTCATGTTCTTTAAATTATTTTAAATCAGGGTCGAAGTGATTACCTCCCAGGGAATAAAATTACTCCCTTTTGAAATCAATGTTTATGTTCTTCTGTAGAGAATAAATTTTTAATACAAAAAAAGCCAATAAACACAAAGCTCAGATACTGAAGCTCCATTTGTAGCCCACGCAGCAGGGGAGCCATCTTCTCATATCAGTCTAGCATGCATGAAGGAGGTACGTTTTCTAAACATCTTTATTTTATAATCATGCCCATTTTTCTGGAGCTCGTTTGTTTCATGCACACTTTATTTTATTTAGTATCAGACATGAAAAATTACATTTTTTATATAAGAGGAAATTGTCAAGATATGGGTCCTATATATTAAAATAAAGTCCTTCTAAAATCTCTACAAATGCTCCAATGGTGTACTCTTCTGTCTCTTGACTACTAAGACTCAAATAAATATTTAAAGGGTTAATCTCTCAAAAGGAATATTAGATTGAAGATGGCAGGTTGATACTTAATTTTATGTACTAACAAATGGCTTATGTATTCACCAATATTTATTATTTAGTCTCAGTATAAACTTGTTTTCCCAATGAGGTGATAGGCATAAAGGTCATGTCTTAAGTACCTTTGCCTTAGAAAATGCAATATAATGTCAGATAGCAAATTTAAATAAATGCACACTAAAAGGAAGCATGCTGAACTTTAGTTCCCCCTCACTCCTGCTCAGCTTCTTTTGGCTATAAAATAGGAATGCGTATCTACCACAAGGGGTTGACAAGACAACATGTGAAACGACTTCACAAACTTTAAAGTTGTGTAAAAAGCATTTAGGTAACTTTGAAATGGTGAAGGCAGGTCAGCTGGATGAAACTTTGGCGAGGAGAGGCCAGGCTGGTGGGGAGCATTTGAAGGACCGGGATGGGAACAGCTCAAGCCACCCTCCCGGTGGTCCTGTTTCTGGGCCAGGCCTTTCAGATCTGTTACTGACGTTCCCGCTGTTCCTCTGGTCTCTGCTCAGGTTAATGTTTCTATCTCTCTACCACTGGCAGGGGAGGCCAGTGAGCGTTCTCAAACCCAAAGTGCTCAGACTTTATCCTTGGCAGTAACTTGCAGCTCCTTGGAGTCCTCCCACATCCACGCATCAGCCCTGAAGCCACCCCTGACTTTCTCCAGGTTTGCCTCTTAGTCAAGCTCTTGTTCCTCCACAGAAAGAATGAGAGCTTCCAAGACCAGAAATTGGTAAATGTTCTATTCATACAGAACAGCTTGATGATTTCAATGTTAGTTTTAGAATTTACCAATAAGAAGTTAGTAACCATCTACAAGGGGTGCTGACAGTGTGTGAGAGGCTGTTGGTCCTGTGTGTGAACTCAGCATTCAGTGAGACTCATTCCGCATTCTTTCAGGTCACATGAATTAAATGCCGACATGTTCCTCCACAAGGTGAAATCTGGTACAGATGAAGAGAACAACAAGATGTGATAGCACAGGTTCCAGGAGGTGGGCAGACTTACTACAGGCCTGTGGCACTAGAGATTTTCTGGTAGACAGGATGCCTAAAGAAAAGTTTGACAGAGGAATGCATGTTGATAGGAGGAGGATGCTCCAGCTAGGCAAGAGATGCAAAAGCCGGCAGAGAGGCAGGTGGGAGCAGCTCGGCCACAAGCAGTTCAGATCCTGTGGCTCCTACAAGTACCACATGTCTGGGGAACAGGGTTTCTAAAATCAAACTGGAAATACATTGGCTACGTGTGAGGAAAATAGAATGGTCACTGGTGGAAAATCTCTAGGAAAAGGTGTTGATTAATGGAAGGAGGAGATAATATATGGGGGTATGTTATATTAGACAGTGTTTGGCTCTGATGACATGCAGAACCAGTCAACAATTATTTATGACAGCTAACATGCTCTAGACTGAGATTCAAATGGTACTGCCAAAGAGACATGCCCTCAAGAATTTTCAGTCTATTGAGAAATATGTTCAATATAGTGTTTGTGGTGATTTAAATTGAACTAATAAGAGCAGATGAAATAAAAGAAGCAATTTATGTCACAGAGCAGACCTAGTCTTCTTAAGTGCCTGATGGGCTGAGTGCCAGGCCGATTCTAAGCAGATATTGAACACTGGCATGCTGTTCGATTTCGACATGGAAGATATTCTTTCCACTAAGATAGTAGGGCCTAGACAGCTCTATCCTCACAGCGAGAGGCCAACACTGAAAAGCAGTAAGGCAGTACACAGAAACAACTTAAAGTTGTTAGAGCATGTAAAGAGAGGAAATAACCACTCTATTGCTAATGTACGCCCATTTATGTTTATTATTCTTATAATCATTATTAACCTTAATTTCAGTATATACAGTTTATGTTACAGTACACAAATTCGAACACTTATCCACCCTAGAAATTATGCCGTGACTTCCAGTTTAGCATGAAAACTCAGCTAAATCATAGAGACTATAGCCCTGAAAGAGACTGACGGCAGAGTAGGAGTCTGATCTTTTCAGTTTTCAGGAACTATCTGATAGTTAAAACTAAGTTACAAAAATCATACGAGAATATGACCAGCTATTTTCTATTATTTCTTCCTATACTTCTTCTTTTCTTGTGCCTGATATAGGATGTTGATAAATTCCTTTACAAACTGCTAGTAAATAGGTTGTGTGAGTAGACAAAAAGAAGTTGTCTTTTTCACATCCTGATAATTAAAATATAATTACTACTAATATAAATCAAGTCTAATTATATTACAATACAATCATTAAATACGGACATTGTTAAAATTAATATATTGGCACATAGCTTTACATGTCTATGAATACAGTTGTACATTTTTAGTTTGAATGCATTTTACTGTGACATGTGAATAAGGAACTGTAATCTGCTATTTACCCCAGCTCTTGAATTATTTCTGTGTGCCTGTTCTATATTATTCATTGGGAGGAACATCATTTAGAAATTGTACCCTAGAGGTGAAGATGTTTCAAGAAGAGTCAATAATGTCAAATTTTAATTATTTGTTCACTTATTATTTAAGAATGTAATATACAATAAGATACACAACTTTGAATTTATACTTTGATCAGTTTTAGCTGTAAAGTTTCACTGTGACCACTCTTGATTGACTTAGGTAAAAACCTCCATGTGGAATATTAGGGACAGGAGAATAAGTATTTAACTTTGTGAGAAGGTGTTAAACAGGCCTTCAAAGTGGTGGCATCATTTTGCAGCCTGCCAATAGTACCTGGGTGTTCAGAGACTCCAGATGCCTACCAGTACAGGCATGGCTATTCAGGGTGAGGTGTCCTAATCAGCTCAGGCTCCTGTTAAAACACATAGTAACTGTGATACAAACAGCAGACATTTATTTTTCATACTCTGGAACCTGGGAAGCCCAAGATCAAGGAAGTATTTCTTCAGCTCTCTCATGCTACTCCAAGACTTTAATCTGCAACTATCATATAGCGTCTGAAGGTACTGTACAAAAGAGTTGGTAGAGAGTACAGCTACACACTGCAACTGCCGCCCTTTTGCACTCTGGTCTAGCATATCAATACATGTATATATTGTTAGAGTCTAAGTCTGCAGCGACCCTCCCCCAGTGCAGTAAAGCCTCACAAGACAGAACCCAGGGACCTCTCAAAAACACTGAGTCAGCAGCTGCTGCTCCATCCATGAGGAGACAGTTTCAACATAGTCTGTTTCCCTCAGATAAGTTTAGAAGAGAAACAGGCTCCTGCACCTATGACCTGATTGCTGGCCACAGTATCAACTAGACAATGACTCTGTTTGGCCAGACGCAGGAACTTTAGATTTCAATATCCTGAGAGATTTGGATAATTTCTGCTGATGTAATGGCAAAAGGTCTGAACTCCCCTATGTTCAAGCCTTTTTTGATCTTTGTGCCAACCCTTCCCTCTGCACTTCCTGTTCCCCACATCAAGTTCTCTTTGCCAAAACTGCTCCACATGATCCCAACCCTTCTACCTCTTCTACCCTATAACCTTCCACTCCTCTGCCATATTCCACAACCTCAGCTTTTGATCCCAATCTGTCAGACAAATGACCCCCTACCAGACTCCAGCTTCCCCCTCCCCCAGCCTGAGGCACACTTGGCCTCTCCTCCACCCCAGCCTTTTATATACCTGTCTCTTCCCCCTTCCTGTACCGCTGAAGTAGTCTTGGCTCCTTCACCCAGGACCCCTTTCCAACACTCTCTCTCTTCCCCACCCTGATGCTCTAAATCTCTCTCCCCCTCATTCGTTAGCACTTCCTCCTTGCTCCAAGAAATTCAAGGTATCAGGCAACTCCTCACCAAGTCTCCCCTGTTGCACCTCCCAGTTCCAAAAACCCATTTATCTCTCCTGCATCCACTTCTACTTCCACCTCAGCTTCAGAGCCTGCTCCCTGCTTTCCTGTGCCGCCCCCCACCATGGACAGGACACCCCCCCCAACTCTCCCACTCCACCTCCCTTCTCTTCCTCCTCAACCTGACCCAGCCCAATCCCGTGTCTTGCCACTCTCACTCTCACACTCAGTCTCAGCCACTGCCACTCAGGATGTTTTTCCCCTCGGGGGAGTGGCAGGAGTTGAAGACTAGTTAAGGTCTGGGTTCCCTTCTCCCTTGGTCATTTGTCCCAACTCGAATACAGAATAGGCTCGTTTTCCATAGATCCCACCCACTTCATAAGTAAGTTTAAGTACTTAACCCGTAGTTATGACCTGACCTGGCATGATATTTTTATGATCCTATAGTCCACTCTCACCCCAGATGAGAGACACAGGGTCTGGACAGCAGCTCTGGAGGACACTAATGAATTCCACTCTACTAACCAGACCCACCCTATTGGGACCAAGGCAGTTCCCTTGCAGGATCCCAGTTGGAATTACCAACCCCCACCAGCACGACAGGAAGAATCCTCCAGGCAGGGCTGTGAGGGACTACATGGTTCCTTGTCTTCTGACTGGACTCCAGAGGGCCTCCCCACCCAAGGCAGTTAATTTTGAGAAACTAAAATTAGCCACTCAGGGTCTTACTGAGAATCCCATTCAGTTCATGGCTAAATTAACTGATGCCTTGATTCAGTATACCAGATATGATCCAGAATCCAGGGAGGGGCCAGTTCATGCTTAATCACCATTTATCTCTCAGTCAGCCTCAGATATTAGAAAGAAGCTTAGGTGGCTTGTCTAGATAAGGGCCCGGAAACCCCCCAGGGAGATCTGTTGGACCTGGCATTTAACGTTTTCAATAACTGGGAGAACAGGAGAGGGCAGACAACCTCACCCTGTCCAGACAAAAATACCATCTAAAGGCTGCAGTCCTGAAGGCTCCTCCTCCAAAGAAGACTTTAGACACCAAAGGGGCCCAATGGCCACCGCTAGGGGTCTGTTTCAGATGAGGACACACCGGACACTGGGCAAAGCTATGCCCCAACCCAAGACCACCTCCTGGACCTTGTCCTCAGTGTGGGCAGCAAGGTCACTGGAAGGTCAACTGCCCTTCCTTGCCATGCTAAGGTGAGCCAGTTGCCCCCCAGACCCCACCCACTCTGCGGAGGTCCATAGGTGATCTTCTGGGCCTAGCAGCTGAAGATTGACGAGGCCCTGGCTCTCCGGCTCCCACCTCCTCAATGACCATCTCCGTGGAGGAGCTCAGGCCATAGTGGCAGGTAAGACCACTTCTTTGGTTTTGGACATGGGGTCATCATGGTCTGTTCTCCCTTCCTACTCTGGTAAGATTTTCCCCTCACAGATCTCTGTGGTGGGGGTGGATGGGAAGCCCCACACCCCTAGAACAACAGGAGCCTTGCCATGTATTTTTGGGGGAATCCCTTTGACTTACTCCTTTCTGGTTATGTCCTCCTGCCCAGTCCCTCTGCTTGGTAGAGACCTCATGCAAAAACTTTATCTGTGTCCTTTCCCTTCTCCACAGTCTTCCTCCTCTCCCCTGTACCCCCACCCCTTAAGACTAGGACCTGACTACTCCTGCCTTCCAAGGTTGATCCCAAGGTCAGGGACACCTCGGACCTGGGGGTAGCCTCACACCACACTCCTATCCTCATCTCCTTAAAGGACTCCTCCCTATTTCCCAGTTGGCCCCAATATCCAATCGCACTTAAACACCGCCACATACTTAAGCCCATAATCCAAAGACTTATGAAAGCTAACCTCCTCATACCTACCCTCTCACTGTACAACACTCCCATTCTCCCTGTTCTCAAACCCAACGGCTTCTACTGTTTGGTCCAGGGCCTCTGCCTCATCAACACAGCAGTTGTCCCCATTCAACCAGTTGTTCCCAACTCCTCTACTCTTCTCTCTCATATCCCCCCGCTCCACCACTCACTTTTCTGTCCTAGACTTTAAGGATGCTTTCTTCTCGGTATCGTTACATCCCAACTCTCACAACCACTTTGCATTCACCTGAGAGGACACTGACACTGGGAAGGCATCCCAACTCACCTGTACTGTCCTGCCCCATGAGTTTCAAGATATCTCTCACCTCTTTGGACAGGCTTTGTCCCAAGATCTAACCTCCCTAGACCTTAACCCCTCCACCATCCTGCAATGTGTAGATGACCTACTTCTTTGCTCTCCATCCCTCTCCTTCTCCAAGACTCATACAACCAAACTCCTCAGTTTTCTGGGGGATAGGGGATCTAGACTATCTCTGGCTAAGGCACAGCTTTCTCTCCCTCATCAAGTACTTGGGGTTTCTTCTCTCACCTACATCCCACCACTTAACTATAGATAGAACAAATTACTTAAGGTCTTTAAAACCCCCCACACCCAAGGAGGAAATCCTGTCTTTCTTAGGCATTGCAGGGTACCTGAACAGCTGGATTCCTAACTTTGCTCTTCTAGCAAAGCCCCTCTACGAAGCCTCCAAAGGAGACCTCCCTGAGCCCATCAAGCCCCTAGGGCCAGTAACAGCAGCCTTCCACACTATCCAGGAGGCCCTCCTAGAGGCACCAATTGGCTCTAGCTCTCTCCCACTTGGGATCTCCATGTTTCCTCTATACAACTGAAAATAAGAGCCTGGCATTGAGGGTCCTGGGACAGATGAAGGGACCCACTTTTGCCCTGGTAGTTTATCTTTCTAAACAGCTGGATACCACCATCTTGCCTCCATGCTTTGGCTGCCACAGCCCTCCTGGACCAGGAAGGGCTTAAGCTCACTCTGGGTCAGCCCATCTCTGTCTTCTCCCCTCATTGGCTAAAGAACTTGCTAGCCCACTTGTGTCTCTTGCCAAACTAGCCCCCTCCAAACTACAACTTTTTCATGCCACCTTTCTTGAAAACCCCTCGCTTACCCTTGACTCCTGCCCTCCTCTCAATCCTGCCTCCCTCCTCCCTTCCACTGAGCTGCTCACTCGCTCATACCTGGAAGCCTTTCAGGAACTCTCTTACCAGGATCCCTTAATTTCCCCAGAGCCCCTACCTAACCCAACCCTGACTTGGTTTGTAATGGAAGTTCGACCCTGGCTCCCGCAGAGGTATGCCATAGTATCCCTCACAGATGTCATTGAGTCAGGACCACTGCCACCTGGGGCCACGTCACAGAAGGCAAAACTCATGGCACTCACCAGGGCCCTGCCTTTAGCCAAGGGTCAGATAGTTAATATTTTTACAGATTCTAAGTATGCCTTTCACATACTTCATCATCATGCCTCAGTGTGGAAGGAAAAGGATCTCCTTACTACCAAGGAATCCCCATAACTAATGGCCTATTAATCCTCAAACTCCTAGAGGCCTCCTACTTCCCAGCTAAGGCAGCTGTAATCCACTGTAGGGGGCATCAGCCTCTCACCAATCCCATAGAGCAAGGCAATGACCTGTCAGACTGGGCAGCTAGGGAAGCCAGCATGGCCCATTGCTCCTCTGGTGGTTTACACTTCTTGGCACCAACAGGGATGACCCCCTCCTATCCTGCCCAACAGTGCAGGAGCCTCCTAGACATGTGGGCCACCCAGGGGCCAGAGGGATTGTTACTTCTGTCAGACAAGTACTGCCTACCCGAGGGACAAGCCTCCTCCATCTTACCCCATTTACATAATGTCCCCCATGTGGGTGCCCATCCACTTTACAAGTTCCTGGAGCCCCTCATCTATTGCCCTAGACTTTTTATACTCCTCACGGAGGTCACCAGACAACGTCCCACTGCGCTATTGTCTGCCCAACTACCCCCCTTTGTCTTTCAAACTTCACCAGCACTGGGGAGCCCACCCAGGAGTGGACTGGCAAATAGATTTTACCCACATGCCTACCTGAAAAATAATTAGGTATCTTCTAGTCTGGGTAGACACCTTCTCGGGTTAGGTAGAGGCCTTTCCCACAACTGGTAAGACGGCGGACATAGTGGCCACCTGTTTAATTCAAAATATTCTTCCCTGCTTTGGCCTCCTCCTCCCCCTCCAATCTGATAATAGTCCAGCTTTTATCTCCAAAGAAACTCAGACAGCCCCTCAGTCCCTGGGGATAACATGGAAGTTATATATCCCCTACCATCCCTAATCCTCAGGAAAGGTAGATTGAGCTAACTCCCTTCTTAAGGATCACTTTACCAAGCTTGCCCTAGAGCTACATCAATCCTGAGTCATTCTCCTGCCTCTTGCCCTCACTAGATCATGAGCCATCCCATGAGCCCCCTCTTTCCTCAGCCCTCCTAAAAGACCTCTCACTCCAATAACCCGCACCCCTTCATGACTATTTACCTGCCTTCACTCTCCTAAGAAAACTGCTCAGAGAACATGCTGACCAGATTATTCCTCAGGCATCTATGGACCAGATCGACCACCCACTCTAGCTTGGAGATTATGCCTACTTGCAAGCCACCACCTAACAAAAAGGGGTGAAGGGGACTCTCTAACCACAGTGGACCAGGCCTCACCTGGTAATCCTGTCTACTCCAATGGCAGCTAAACTCCTAGAACAATCTAGTTGGATCCAACTCTCCAAACTAAAGCCTGCTCAGGAATACAGCAAGTACCAGGCCACATGCACTGGTCCCCTTAGACTTAAAATCTCAAGGATATCCTTAACCACTATCCAAGAATGAATCTTTTACTCACTGCACTTGTTACCAACACCCTAACCTCTATAGCCCATGCTATTTCCCAATGCTCATAGCCACCCTGCACCTTCAAGTTTGAGGTATGGAAAATTAATAGCAAAGACCAGGAAACCGAGCTCCTTGGCTCTTCCTCCTGCCCGCTCTTCTCTTGCAGCTCCATCACCATGTCTTTTGCCTTGAGTGAGAATACTGTGTACCCCAGATTTGTATGTTTTATAGAGGATCAGACCAGCTCTAAGTGCGAAGACCCAGGGAATTGGGAAGGGTGCCCCAAATGGTCATGTAACTACCACTGGCTCCCTGTGAACCCAATAGGCCAAGGAGATGATAGAGGACCTGTAGACCGAAGTGCCTTATCAAAAAGATATGGATGATATATTGGGAAAAAAGAAAATCGGGACTAAAATCAAACTTACATTTGGCCTCAAATGTGACACTCCACTAAAATGGGATAAACTCGGTGACTGTACTTGTGGGGGTGTTTCATTTAAAATAGTTAACCCACACTCATAGATAGACCAAATTGCTGTAGCAGGCATTTACTATGCTGCCTCCACCATAGGCCACTTCAGGATTAAAATAAAGAAAACTATTCAAGATTCCCAATCCAAAAAGGCCATGGAGACTCTAAAACCAAGCAAAGAGCCAGACAGTAAAACGACTCCAACACTCTAACACCTCCCATAGCTTCTCCTAGGACCTCTCTCTCTCTCTCTCTCTCTCTCTCTCCCCCCCCCTCTCTCTGACACTCCTAAAGGGCTTCTCTAACCGTCTCTCTCTCTCTCTCTCTCTCTCTCTCTCTCTCCCCTCTCTCTCTCTCTCTGACACTCCTAAAGGGCTTCTCTAACCACAATGCATCTACCTGCTTTCTCTGTACCCCTCTGCAGGGCTCACTCTTCATTCCTCTCTCGGTTTATAATGTCACTAAGCAGACCAATAGCCAGTGCTCCCTGAACCCAGTAGTACAACAACCCCTGCCTCCTCCACCTCCTTTTCTTAATAAATCAGAGTGCTGGGCTTCCCAAGTCTCAAATATATACCTGTACCTCCCCACAAGTCAGAGATACAACCTGGTGTGAGGTTGTCTTCATACCCAGACTAACTCTATACACCTCAGGAGAAGTGCATGACTTTCTCTCCACAGAAACAGGAAGAAGTAAGAGAAAGAGATCAGTTACCCAGGCAGTCCTGGTGGGAATCAGCCTAGTATCTGTAGCCTCCATAGGATTTGAGGCAGGGAGTCAGCATACCTTACTCTCAGTCCAGCATCTTTCTCAGGAGATCCAGGACCTTAAGCAGGAGCTCACTACAGCAGTAGAGGCAACAGCCCAGTCAATCCAGATTTTACAAGAGCAGCTGTCCTCCCTAGTGAGGTCACCCTCCAGAACGGGTGAGTCCTGGACCTATTAACTGCAGAAAAAGGGGGTAGCTGCATTTTCTTGGGTGAGGAATGTTGTTACTATGTCAACCAACTGGGTATGGTTGAGCACAAAGTAAAATTCTTCAACAGGTGGCCAAGGATCTTTCGCTTAAAACCTCCCAGTACCAACAGTCATTCCAGTGGGATATTTTTACAGGACTGACATCTTGGTTTCTGCCTCTACTCAGCCCCCTGCTTTCTATTACTGTAGTGCTAACTATTGCCCCTGCCTCTTCAGGTACCTTCATGGCCAGATCCAACGACTCATGCACACTAAGTTTAACCAGATGTTACTCTCCTTTCCCCCACATGTGCATGAACGCCTGTCGACCACTGATGACCTTGTCCAGAAGCACAAAGTGGAGACTCCACACTGCCTGACCATACTCTAGCTCCTGGCCTCTCCGCATGCCAACTCTGACCAGTGGGAAGTAGCCAGATGAGGAATGCTGCCCCCTATCCTATAACACAAAAGTCCGGAATGTTAAGAGTCCAGGTCTGCAACAACCCTTCCCCAGTGCAGTAAAGCCTCACAAGACAAGCCCTGGGGGCCTCTCGAAAATGGGAACTGAGTCAGCAGCTGCTGTCCCAGCCATGAGGAGTCAGTTTCAATATAGTCTGTTTCCCCCACATAAGTTTAGAAGATAAACAGGCTCCTGCACTCATGACCCGATTGTTGCAAGAGCTGTCTCAGCACAAACTGCTTCCCCCTGATAAGTTTCACAATGTGTAGGCCCCTGCTTCCTGCCAAAACTGTTTGAATTATTTTTCCCACCTTCTGCATTCCCTAACCCCTCTATAAAAGCCTCCAGCAGGCGCTGGAGAAATGGCTCAGCTGTTAAGAACACTGGTTATTCTTGCGAAAGACCTGGGTTTGAATCCCAGCACCCACATGGCAGCAAACAACTGTCTGTAACTCCAGTCCCAGGGGATCCAACAGCCTCTTCTGCCCTCAACAGGCATTGCACGACACGAGTGCACTTACCTACATGCAGGCAATACACACAAACACATAAAATAAAAAATAATAAATAAAACCTCCAGCAAACAGCCCACAAATCGGCAGTCATTCCTCACTCCTGAGTTGAGGGCTGCCCCCTGTGATTTCCAAGTGCAATAAACTCTACTTTGCCAGAGTCCTTCTGTGTGTCTGGACACTTCTTTCTCAATTTATCTAACATATATGACCATGAAAATGTACTTAAAATGTCCCTGGTTCCTCTTTTCCCCATGCTGTGCCATGTTTGTTCCCTATACCCCCACGATTAGTCAGATATCTCACCTTCTGCTCTACAAAGGCCTCTTTTTTTCTTATCTGTCTGATGAGTGTCATACAATCATGGTACCATAACTATCTGGCTTTTTTTTTTTATAAAGTAGGAATAAGTCTCTAGTGCCCTACCACATATCACTTGAAGTGATGATTACCAGCCTGAATTTAAGACTGGCTCCTAAGAATTGGTTTCAGGAATAGTTGGAAACCTGAAGCAATTGTCTGGAGAAATTCCTGTGTTGTTTCTGTGAAGCTGTGTATTGTTTCAGCTACTATGATAAATAATTTTTCTATCAAAATGCCTCCATTTCAAACTGTTGCATATATGATATCCTATGGAGGGGGACAATTTCACAACTGCATGAAAAAAACTGGAGAATTGCCAGCATTTGAGTTCACATCTTTGTGCACAGCCAGTCTCAAGGACAGAAGGTTAAAAATCCACAAGATCAACTCCTAGGGATTAGAACCTCTTCTCTTACCACCAACGGCTTCCTAGGTACAGGGGCAGGAATACCACCGTCCACAGCTCCTGTGCTGTAGCAGGTACGTAAAGTGGAGTCAAGCCAAGGACTGAATGTTAAGGAGATCTGAGACTCAGGCTGAAGATGTCTTGGCTCTGTCTTCTTCATCTCTAAGGTGGAGGTAAGAATAGAGATGCTCATGGTGCTGAAGCTGATGCAAATGTGAAATGTCACCACTGTTCCTCAGGTTAGGACACTTCCAGCTTCCAGGGTTGGGATCCAGCTCAATTTTATTCTTTTTTTTTAATTTTTAAAAATTGTTTAACTTTTTTTTATGAGTATGTGTGCATGCCTACTTGTCTGTATCAGGTACATAGAGATCCCTAAAGAGGCAAGAAGCAAGCATCAAATCCCCTGGAGCTGGATTTTCAGGTGGTTGTGAGCTGCTTAATGTCCACTGGGTTCTAAGAACTGAACCCAGTCTTTTGCGAGAGCAGCAAGTGCTGTTAACTGCTGAGCCATCTCTTCAGCCCCCTTAATCTTAGTCTTTATTCCAAAAGAGCCACACAAATTTTACAGAGGAAGAAATGGAACCTCAGAAGGTTAACTGACTAGCAGAAGATAAGCCTCCCAGTCTAAGTCCAATAGGAAGAGATGAGGTGTTAAGTGACGAACATAGATTGAAAATCAGATACAAAGAGGAAACAGGGCCAGAATACTTACAGTAACAACAAGGAAGTGAGTCCCTGGATACTTGCTAAGATGCTGCACAGAATCCGTTTTTTTGGTTGCAATTTATTTTAATCAATGATCAAATATATAAAACAGAGAAATGTATGTCATGCTGCAAGCTAGACACAGTCATATAATTTTGATCAAAGCAATCATATTTCAAGGACCTTATTCTCTGGCAGGGAACACAGACTATTAACCTGGCTATTATAAGTTGAATTACACCAAAAGAGATCAGTATGATTTATTGACTCGGTTTGAGTTTTTAAATACAATTTGATGTACGTGAATGATTTAAGCCGAGAGACTGCTTCCGTCTAGTTGCTGTGTAAATCTGGCCTGGGCGCATCACTTCTCAATGAGACGCAATAAATCTGTAAAATCCCCGAGTTTCAACTTTCACTTCTTTCTCTTCCGAACTCTAATAAGCATTGATAAAAAGTGATTTTTGATATTTATTCCATCTTCTCTTCCTTTCACTTTGTTCTGCTGGGGCATATTAATGAGCAAAGTTTGGAAGAGCAGAGAGAGGAGTGATTCCCCAGCCTGTAGCAGCAGCAGCCGCGGCGGCAGCGGGCACTGCCCTGGTGCAGAGCATGTACAGCAAGGCGGCCTTCTGCTTCTTTCCCGTCAGCACTGTTCATTTTTGTTAGCGCGCTCTGACTCTCTTTCCTCCTATTTTATACTGGCTAGAGGCTTGAAATTTGTATTCCTCTTTCCAAAGAGTAATTTGTAGTTATTGGTGTCCATTATTTTTGTTTTCTGTTAATCCCCTCTCTTGCTCGCTAGCTTTCTCATTTACTCTCTCTTCTCTCTCTAGCCCTCGTCTATCAGTACTCCCTCTGGTTTTACTGTTTTTCTTTTCCTTATTTTTAAATGTTAAACATTTATGCCCTCGACATTTAGCCTTTTAGAAAAAAACCAAACATACTATTGGGCAATTGTTTCTTGATTATGAGACCACATCCCACACATAAAATTTAAAAAACTTTTGACTATCCAAGAACACAGTCACCAAAGTGAAAAAGACGTCTATAGAATGGAAGTGTATAGTGGTGAAATATATCTCTGCAGGGAATTAATATCCAAACTATACAAATAACATATATCAACAACAATTAAATAACCTAGTCTTAAAATGAATGGACTTGAATAGATTTTTGCCCCAAAGTGATATACAAATGGCCAGCAAGCATATGAAAAGATGTTTGATATCATAAAATAAATGCAAATCCAAACCTCAGTGACACTCATGGAGATAGCTGCTATAAACAAATGATAATAACCAGTGCTGAAGATGCAGGAAAACAGGAGTCCTTGTACACATTTCACGGGGTTATAAATGGTGCCTTTGCCAGTATGAAATGCCTCAAAAAATTTGAAAATATAACTATCAGATGGTTCAACAGCCAGTCTCATTTTTGAGTATATGGAAGCAGGATGTCACACCTGTAGTCAAGATTTGGAGTCATCCCTATGAAAATATCCATCTATGGAACTGGAGACACAACTCAGCAGCTAAGAGCACTGACTACCCTTGCAGAGGACCCAGGTTTGGTTCCCAGCATCCAACACAGTGGCTAACAATTGTCCTAACTCCAGTTTCATGTGATCTGATGCCCTCTTCTGACTTCTATGGGCATGACATGGGTATATTTACATAGGTGCAAGCAATACACTCATATACATAAAATGAAAATAATAAATTTTTTTTTGAGACAGGGTCTCAAGCCTCAGCTGTCTTGGAACTCCCTATGTAAACCAGGCTGGCCTCGATCTTGCAGAGATCCCCCTGCCTCTGCCTCCCATGAGCTGGGATTAAAGATGTGTGCCACCACATAGGGCAAATAAAATATTTTTTAAAAAGAAAATATACATCTATGAATGACTAGATCTACAAAGTATCATATGGACATACCCAAATTTGAAAAGTAAGGGAAGCTTGTCACATGTGTATAACACAGATAAACTTTGAGAAAAGTCAGTGACCAAAAAATAAATACTATATGATTTCATTTACCTAAATCATTTAAAATAGTCAACAGAAAATAGAATGTTAGTTAGAAGGAGCCTGGGAGTAGAGAAAAGAGGAAATTGTTTAGTGGATATAGATTCTCAGTTTCACAAGATGAAGTTCTAGATATCTGTTTTCCGATTATGTGAACATACTTAACACAACTGAACTACAAACCTAAACAAATTCAGATAGCAAATTTTATGTCGTTTTTGTTCCCTAAACCTGTGAATTTAATGGTATGATGCTGCTTGTAAGCGCCTCATTTGAATTTTTTAAACGTGATACTTAATTAGTCTTCACATTCTCAAGCACCAAATATAGAGAATAATAATCCTTACCTTCTAGGGTTGCTGTAAAAAATAAACATGTAGACCACTGAGAAATGCATGGAGCAAGTACAGGTGAATCATCCACAATGTGAAAATTTCAAATCCTAAATGCTCCAAAGTGACAAAAATTTTAAGCACCATCATGTTGCCACAAGTGGAAAATTGCACACTTGACTTAATGTGTGAAACATTGTTTCATGCACAACAAAACTTTTTTATATATGTAATATAGGGGCTGGAGAGATGGCTCAGTGGTTAAGAGCACTGGCTGCTCTTGCAGAGGACCTAGGTTCAGTTCCCAGCACCCACATGGCAGCTAATAATCATCTGTAACTCCAGGGGATCCAGTGCCCTCTTCTGACCTCCACAGGCATTGTATGACAAGGGTGCACTTACACACATGCAGACAAAATACTCATGCAGATAAAACACAAATAAATTTTAAAATACATATTGTATAAAATTAACTGGAGGCCCTGTGTATCAGTGTTTGAAACATAAATTAACTAGAGTTTAGACTTGAGTCTCATTCCTAAAGTACGTCATTGTATGCAAACATTTCAACCCCAAATCAGAAACTTTCTGGCCCCAGGACTCCACCTGCACCTTTAACTGGGAGGATGTCCCCTTGACTGTCTTTGCCTCACTCACTTGTCTCCCTTCCCTCCCTCCCCTTCTTGCCCATCTCTTTTTCGTCCTCCTCTTTCTCTGTGGTCTCTCCCTGACCCCAATCCCCCAACTTACACAGGCCGAGGGCACTTTCCTGGTCTTGTCCCCTGCCGTCTTCTGCCACACATTGAGCTTATTCCTGGCTTTTCTCTCTCTAATTTCACAATAGAAATCCTGACCTGCATACTTGACAAGAACTAGATTTAGTCCATTTGCCCTTAGTCTGAACAAAGTCAGGTCTTTAGAAACTTTAGCAATCAGTTCCATCCTGGTTTCTGTAAAATTATTGTCTTATACTTTTGCTCATTTTTAATGCCACAATTAAATGCTACTATATCTCTGTATTTCGATTATTGTTGACAATATTTACTCATGTTTAGAATTTTCTTTATTTATATATCAAAGTTTTTGAAACAAATTGTTTCCACGCATATTTGATTCACAGGAACCTCCTGTTTCTTCGTGTGTTTGAAGTGTCATATTTTAATCATCACTGAAAACCAGAATTGCTTGATCTTTGAGTGTTCAATTCTCTATTTCACTGCCTTCTGTCTTCCCCCGTCACTTAAGAATTCAGCTGCCAATCTCTGCTTCTTCTCTTGCTTTAAATAAACTGTAGCAGTAATTTCACATGTGTGAATTTTTATGCTCCTATCATGATTGAAATTCTTAGGGAATAAAATTTCTACTAGGTTTCCCTTCAAAATTTTTTCTCCCTCTTTATTTACTTTAAAAATTTTTCCTCCTCCTCTCCTCATTCCTCCTCCTCCCCCCCTCCCCATCCCCCTCCTCCTCCTTCTTCTTCTTTCAGACAGGGTTTCCCTATAGCCCCAGGTGGCCTGGAACTTGCTATGACCAGACTGGCCTTCATCTCACAGAGAGCTGCCTGCCTCTGCCTCCTGAGTGCTGTGATTCAAAGCATGTGCCACTGTGCCCGGCTCCTTTGACAATTCTTATCCATCCCTTTTCTGTATAGACAAACCTGTTTCCTGATTCTCTGTATTTCATTCTGAGTCATTTCCTGTTTACACAATGTATTTCATTAATTTTCAGTTATTCTTAACCCTTCTATTTTGTTTTTGTTTTAATTAGCTAATTGTCTATTTGTGAGATCTATATTAGGTTACCTTCTAAATTTTTCTGGTTTTTTTTTTTAGAATTTTTTAAGAAGCATTTCATTACAGCATTATTGACATATTCAATAGCAATTTCCAGAGCTAAGATGCATCTCTTTCAAAATTGGCTGTAAATTTTTAGGTTCACAGTTGAATTAATACAGTTATAAAATATTGAACTCAGTATAAACCCTATAAGACATAAAATTGAATGAGTTTTTAACCTTTAAAAAAGATCTCCATTTCATTTTAAAATATACCGTTTCCTACAGAAAGACTAATTTGTAATGCAAAGAACACTTAGATGTTTGCACATGCGTCTCTAATCTCTATGTATCTGATTATTACTAGTCACAGTCACTTTCTGAGATCTTTGGCACCTGAGCATGGATATAAAGTCATCGGATAGATTTCAATTTTAATGTTTTTCACATCTACTAATTAATATGAAGTAAATTTTTATGCTTCTTCTTCAAATATAACTCATTTTTTATTGACTGATTTTTTTGTGTGTATTTCATATAAAACATCCCAAACAATCTTATTCATCTATATATCCACAGCCCAAGTGACACCCTTCCATGATCCCCACCCCCCATGGAGCCCATATGCTCTGTCATCCCTGTTACTGTCCGCTGTGTTGTAGGCGCCCCCATCCATTCCCCAGTACTTATCCACATGCTGAGTCTAGTCAGCCTATCTAGAGTTCCTTGTT
This sequence comes from Nannospalax galili, assembly GCF_000622305.1. Classification (NCBI taxonomy): domain Eukaryota; kingdom Metazoa; phylum Chordata; class Mammalia; order Rodentia; family Spalacidae; genus Nannospalax; species Nannospalax galili. The sequence goes on along the minus strand of NW_008348201.1, from coordinate 1,207,925 downwards.
TTAGGAAGATCAGCTGTTCCTCATCCAGCAGCAATCAGTTGCCAATATTCCTTTAGATAAGATTGGGGTCTGCTTTTCATTTTCCCAGTTCTATGCTGGGTTACTGTCTGGGAGTCTCTTGGGCCACCCTGGCCAAAAACTCAAAGGAAGGTTTCTCCTGTCTGGCATCGTTTCTTGTTATGTAGTCTTTATTTATACACATAGAATCTTTTAAAGAATTATATTGATCTCTTTAATCTTTGGTTATACTTTCCTTTTGGGTGTTTAATACCATGCAGTTGGCCCAGATAAACCAATTTATTTTTATTCTTAAGGTTGTTTGAGGCTCTGTTCCTCAGGGGCCACATGGGCTTAGGAGGAGCCCCTGACTCCTTTCTTTTACCGGTTCTGCCCATGTGAAGATAAATCAAAGGTCCTGCTCTCCCACAGCTGGCTTCACTTGGAAGTATGGAGGAAATGATTCCTCTGTGTTGACCGTCCTCTTTGTAGACTGGACATCGGTTCAGTGCATTTGAAGGGGTCTCCATGGCCTCCTTTATCAAGAGGACAGGTGACTCACCAAAGTTACAGGACGTTTTGAGATATTCTCTATAATCCCCTGGAACTTGTAGACCTTGGAGGTCAAGGAGCAAAAACTGTCCTTCTGACTAAATTAGTATAGGCCTCAAAGTATGGTTGGTAAACATCCAAGAAGGTTAGTTCCACCAGTCTGGTACTTTTAATTACCATGTGCTATGTAGATAAAGCTTGGCCAGAGACCAAAGGTTCTCAGATAAACCTTGACTAGACATATATTATGTTCCTTGAGCTAGTGGTAGGTAAAATTTGTGGGTAGGTTGTTAGACTAATAAGGTTTTCTCTGTTTTTTTTTTTTAACCAGCTAGGCATTATTTATCTTTGGCATTGTCTAACCCATCTACCATGGTTTCCCCATTTAAAGTGTCCCAATTTTTCCCATTTCTCCCTTAATAGTACCCGTCTCTTATGGTCCCATGTCTCTTGAGCTCCTTCTTTCCCTTTATAACCAAGGTTCCTTATATAACCCACCCTCAACCCTCTCCTTAAAATAAGCCAATTTTGATTCATATCTCCCTTATTAAGGCCTGTTTCCTATTGTTCTTCTCTTTCAGATTCTCTCTTTTCCTTTACCTCCCTAGTTCCTTTTCATTACCCTGGTTCCTGTAGTTATGTCTGGTTACATACTCACTGATCAGGATTTAGTGCTAGGATCCATATATGAGGGAGCACATACATCATTTGTTTTTCTGAGTCTGTGTTACTTCACTTAGTATAACAGTTTCTGGTTTCATCCATTTACCAGCAAATTTTATAATTTCATCTTTCTTTACCACTGAGTAAAAATCCATCTTATAAATGAACCACATTTTCATTATCATCTCGTCAGTTGAGGGACACTTAGTTTGCTTCCATCTCTTAGCTATTGTGAAAAGAGCAGCAACAAACATGGATACACACGTGTCTCTGCAATAGGATGAATTCTTTGGGTATATGCCAAGGAGTTGTATAACTGGGTCAAATGGTAGGTTCATTTGTAGTTCTTTAAGAGTTCTCCACACTGCTTTCTATAGGAGTTCAACAAGTTTACAATCCCACCAGCAGTTGATGAGTGTTCCTCTTTCCCACATTCTCTCCAACATTTGGTATCATTTGTTCTCTTGATCTTAGCCAGTCTGATTGGGGTAAGGTGAAATCTTAAAGTGGTTTTAATTTGCATTTCCTTAATTACTTATGATGTTGAACACCTTTTAAGATGCTTCTTAGCCAACTTTATTTCTTCTTTTGAGAACTCTCTGTTCACTCCTTAGCCCATCTTTTAATTGGGTTACTTCCTTTTGTGATTCTTTGTTTTTGAGTTCGTTATATATTCTGGATGGTGAACCTCTATCAGATGTGTTGCTGGTGAAGATTTTCTCCCGTTCTGCAGGTTTTCTGTTCGCTTCACAGAAAGCTTTTTAGTTTAATGAGGTACCATTTGTTAATCTTGACCTTGTTTCCTGAGCAATTGATGTCCAGTTTAGAAAATCCTTTCCTACACCCATATCTTTTAGGTTGTTGCCAATGTTTTCTTCTAACAGTTTCAGAGTTTCAGGCTTCACATTGAGGTCTTTGATCCATTTGGAGTTGACTTTTGTGCAGGGTGAAAGATAGGGGTTTAGTTTCATTCTTCTACAGCTGGAGATCCAGTTTTGCCAGCACCATTTGCTGAACATACTGTCTTTCCTCCAGTGAATGTTCTTGGCCCCTTTGTCAAATATCAGGTGGCTGAAATTGCATGTACTTATATTTGGGTCTTCAATTTTGTTCCATTGGTCTATGAGTCTATTTTTGTGCCAATACCATGTTGTTGTTTTTGTTTTAATGTGTATTTATTAACTTATGAAGGAATGAGTACCCAGTGCTTACCATGTTGCTTTTATGACTATATCTCTGTAATACAGTTTAAACTCTGGTATAGTAATCCCCCCAGTGTTACTCTTAGTGCTCAGGGTTGCTTTGGCTATCCGAGGTCTTTTGTGCTTCTGTATGAATCTTAGGGTGGATTTTTTCCAGCTCTGTAAAGAACGTCATTGGGATTTTGATTGGCTTTTCATTGAATCTATAAATGGCTTTTGGTAGAATGGTCATTTTCATACTGTTAATTCTTCCAATCCATGAGCATAGGAGATCCCTCCATCTTCTGATGTGTTCCTCAATCTCTTTCTTTAAAGATTTAAAATTTTCATTGTAGAGGTCTTTAATGTCTTTGGTCAGGTTTATCCCAAGATTTTTTTTTTTTTTTTTTTTGCAGCTATTCTGAAAGGGAGTGTTTCCATGTACTCATTTACTTCTTGCTTTTTTTTGGTATATAGAAAGGCTATAGACTTTTGTAGATTAATTTTGTAACGTGCCACTTTACTGAAAGTGTTAATCATTTCTAGGAGTTTTCTGGTGGAATTTTTGGCATCTCTTAGATATAATATCATATCAGCTGGTCCTGGGTTTTTTTTAGGTGGGAGGTTTTGTATTATTGTTTCAATTTCCTTATGTGTTATTGTTCTGTTTAAGCTATTGATCACTTCTTGGTTTAGTTTTGGTGGTTCCATGCCCAGGACCAGGTAGATTTACAGCAGAAAGAAGATCTATATCCAATACTACTTAATTCATTAAAAAAGATAGAAATGGAGGGAGAACACCAAATTCCTTCTATGAAGCCAGCATCACTCTAATAACAAAGCCAGGTAAAGATACAACCAAAAAAGAAAACTACAGACCCATATCCTTAATAAATATAGATGCAAAAATTCTCAACAAAATACTTGCAAACTGCACCACCAAAAGGATCATGTACTATGATCAAGTGGCTTTATTCCAGAGATGCAGGGATGGTTCAATATGCTTCTTGGATTTGTATACGTATGTCTTTCTTTAATTTGGGGACATTTTCTTCTACCATCTTGTTGAAGATCTAGTCCATATCCTTATCCTGAGATTCTTTGCCTTCCTGTATGCTTATGATTCATAAGTTTGGTCTTTTTATGGTGTCACACAATTCCTGCATATTCCATTCCTGTGTTTTTTAAAATTTTTCATAATCTTTGCTTGAGTGGTCTAATTTACCCACTTTATTTTCCAGTCTTGATACTCTGTTTTCCATTTCATTCATCCTGTTGGTGAGGCTTTCTCCTGTCATTTCTCATTGGCTCACTGAGTGTTTCTCTTTCTTCTTCATTTCAGCCTGAGCATTTTTCAAGATTTCAAACTCTTTTCTGGATTCATTCAGCAGTTTATCCGTAACTTCTTTCAGTTCTTTGATTTCTTTGTGTGTTCTTTAAATTCACTGAATTCTCTTACCATGTTTATAATTGCTCTTTTGAGTTCCATGTCCTGTGTTATCTCTAGGGTGTTCTCATTGTACTCCTCTACAGAATGATTGGTACTTGGTGGGGATATATTATTTGGGTTTTTCATGTTATTATTTTTTCTCTTTGACTTTGACATGTGGGTTTCTTTTGTAGTTTCTGAATCTTGAGTGAGACCCAAGCCTTCCTTTGTTGAATTTGGGTCTTCTTCTTTTTGTGTGTATGTGCGCATTGTGTCCTGAATATGAAATGTCCACTAAAGGCTCATGTATTAAATATTTGGCTCCAGTTCTCTCTCTCTCTCTCTCTCTCTCTCTTCCTCCCTCCCTCCCTCTTTCCCTCTCTCTTTTCTGACTACCATGATGTGAGTAGCCTCTTCCATATATTCCCACCCTGATGATGTTCTGCCTTTCCATGAGCTGAGAATCCACAAATCAGGAATTACAGTCCAAAATATCTTAACCTTGAGCCAAAGCAAGTCTGTCCTTAAGTTGTTGCTACATGACGAAAGGTCTAACACATACACACATAAACATGTCTGCATGTATGTTTGGACATATCTTACTAACTGGAAAATGTCACAAAATAATGAGATTCTCTCAGAGGTCCTACTCCATTTTGAAAGGATTTTAGTGTTTTATAAGCTGAATTGCTGAGAATGTTTTTTAAACTTTTCTTTTTTGGTTGTTATTCTGGTTTTTGTACCAAGATTTCATTACATAGTATTATCTGGCTTGGAACTCACTATGTAGACCAGACTGGTCTTGAACTTGAAATCCTGACTCTGCCTCCCAAGAGCCAGGACTACAAGTATGCACCACCACACTCAGCTAAAGACTTTCGTTTAAAATTACTCAGAGAAGATAAACGTTAAGAAAGAATGATAGCATCAGAAACTTATGTGAAGAGAGCTAGAGTTGGAGCTCAGTGATGAGGTATTTTCTGAGCAGATGCTAGGCCCTGGCTTTTTCTAGCACTGGGAAAAAAAAAGATTGTGTAAAGATGTGTACTGTATGTCATATAGTTATATCAATTCGATATGCCAATGTATTTTTCCTGCTCAGCTATTGCACTAATTGAGAGTTTTTTAACATATAAATGAAAGTTCATGAATGAAGGAGCTCACTTCCTAATTATTTTCTTTTGAAAAGAAATTACAAATGTAAGATAAACTGACTTTAATTGCAAGGAAAAATGTCAGGAGTGACATTTCAATGCTTCAGTATATGAACGGTCTCAGCTAAAATAAGTAAAATCAGCCAAAACTACTGTCATTAGCTTCTTCAGGCCCTCCCAACAAGAGAAAAAACAATTAATATTTAAAGTGTCACACTGCTAACATGTCATGATCTCTCAATATCAGCCTGATATCAGGTTGATTGGACGCTGACAGGAATGAACACAAGTGCTATTGAGTTAGTGATACAGAATTATGAACAAGCTAATGAAGACATTCCAGTATGTGGGGAAAGTGGAAGGGGGTGGGAGTGGGACTGAACAAGTGAGACCAGAGTCTGGTTGACAAGCAACGCCCTGACGCAGTGGAGAGTGGCTCGGCAAATCGGCCTTTAGTCCTCTGGCCAGCCTGTGTTTTTGCTGGTGTCTCACCTTAATAACCCTTAGGTTGGCAAGCATCCTCTGAGCAGGGCTGACAGAGAATGATCCTCAGGGAAGATGAGGCATGGTACCACAGAGAATTCAAAGGGGGGGTTATCTTTTGCTGCACATCTAACTGATATGCAGGAGCACTTAACCTTGAATTGCTCACCTTGCTTTGCTCACTTAACAGTCTGTAATCAGTCACATCCCTAAAGTTAATTCAGAATTTTCCTAAATATTTTGGTGAATTAAAGCCCTGTCATCTTTCCATATTAAAAATTTGAATACAAGATATATAAGACATCTTTTTTTAAAAAAAATTAATTAAATTTTCATGTATTTCTTTTTAAAATAATTTATTTAATAACCATATACTTAGAAGAAGCATTTCATTACAACAGCATTGACATATTCAATAACAATTTCCTGACCTAAGATGCATCTCTTTCAAAATTGGCTGTAAATTTTTAGGTTTATAGTTGAATTATGACAGTTAAACAAAATTGGACTCAGTATAAACCCTATAAGACATAAAATTAAATGAGGTTTTAACCTTTAAAAAAGATCCCCATTTCATTATTAAAATACACAGTTTCATACAGAAAAGTTCATTTTTAATGCAGTTGACATTAAGATGTTTGCACATGTGTTTCTAATCTCTATATATCTGATTATTACTAGTCACATTCGATCACTTTCTGAGCTCCTTGGTACCTGAGCATGGATATAAAGTTGTCAGGGAGATTTCAATGGTAATGTTTTTCACATCTACTAATTATTAAGGAGCAAATTTTTATGCTTTGAAGAAATATTATTTTTTAATCATTATTTTAAAAAAATTTAATAACTACATTAGAAGAAGCATTTCACTACAGCTTTAACATATTCAGTAACACACTCCAGAGCAAGAGTATATCTCTTTCACAAGTGGGTTCAAGTTTCTAAGTTCATAGTTAATACAGTTATACAGTATTGAACTCAGTATAAGCCCTGTAAGACATAAAATTGAATGAGTTTTTTAACCTTTAAAAAAGATCTCCATTTCATGATAGAATATATTGTTCCTTGCAGAAAGACTCATTGTTTTTGCTACTAACACTGAGACGTTAGCACATGCATCTCTAATCTGTATGTACCTGATTATTACTAGTCATAGTAGGGTGAACTTGGATTCTTGGTGCCTATGTATGTCTATGAAGTCATTGGGTAGATTTCAATGGTAATGCTTATCACTTCTACTAATTAGAATGATGTAAATTTCCATGCTTCCTCCTCAAATATAATGCATTTTTAAAAATTTGTTGATTTTGTGCATGTGTGTGTGTGTATATCACACAGAACATCCCAAACCATCTTATTCAACTATACATCCACTTCCCAGATGGCACCCTCCCATAGCCTCCCTCCCCCCACTAGAGTCCTTATACTCTGATATCCCTGCCACTGACTGCTGTGCTGTTGGCACCCCCAGACATTCCCCACTACTTCCCTTTCTGGGGAATCAAGTCAGTCTATCTGGATCTTTCTTTTAGGAAGGTCAGCTGAATCAGTTGTCAATATTCCTTTAGATAAGACTGGGGTCTGCTGTTCATTTTCCCAGTTCTATGATGGTTACTATCTGTGAGTCCCTTTGGCCACCCTGGCCAACAGCTCAAAAGAAGGTATCTCCTATCTGGCATTGTTGCTTGTAATGTAGCCTTTAGCTATGCATATGGACTCTTAAATTGTATTGGCCCCTTCAATCTTTGGTTATACTTTCCTTTTGGTTGTATAAGACCCTGCAATTGGCCCAGACCAATTTATTTTTACTCTTAAGGTCGTTTGAGGTTTTGTTCTTTAGGGGTCACATGGGCTTGGGAGGAGCCCCGGCTCCTTTCTTTTACCCTTCTGCCTATGTGAAGATAAGTCAAAGCATGGAGGAAATCATTCCTCTGTGTTGACCCTCTTTGTAGACTGGACACTGGTTCAAGTCGATCTGGTGGGGTCTCCTTGGCCTCCTTGATCAACAGAACAGGTGACCCACCACAATTACAGGACATTTTGAGAGATGCTCATAGTCCCCTGGAACTAGTCAACCTAGGAGGGCAAGGAGCAAAAACTTTCCTTTATGTCCCTCTGACCAAATTAGTATAGGCATCAAAGTATGTCTGTTAAACATCCAAGAAGGTTAGTTCCAACAGTCTGGTACTTTTAATTACTGTGTGTCATGTAGATAAATCTTGGGCAAAGGCCAGTTGTTCTCAGATAAACCTTACTTAGGCATATATTTCTTGATCTGCTATGTATTATTTGTCAGTAGGTTGTAGGAGTAATATGGTTCCCTTTGTTTTCCAAAACTAGCTAGGCATTATTTATTTCTCACATTGTCTCACCCCTCCATCATGGTTTCCCACTTAAGGTGCCCCCATTTCCCCCTTCTCCCTTAATAATACCCTTCTCCTATGGTCCTACCTCTCTTGAGCTCCTTCTTTCCCTTTATCCCCTAGGTTCCTTGTATAACCTTCCCTTCCCCCCTCCCTTAAACAAACCCAATTTTTATCCATATCTCCATTATTAAGGCCTGTTTCCTACTGTTCTTCTCTT
>NW_008348201.1:1199082-1199596 GCF_000622305.1 Nannospalax galili | reverse complement strand
GGTTCATTTGTAGTTTTTTAAGAGTTCTCCACACTGCTTTCCATAGGGGTTGAAAAAGTTCCAGCAGCAGTGGATGAGTGTTCCCCTTTCCCCACATCCTCTCCCACATTTGGTATCATTTGTTCTCTTGATCTTAGCCAGTCTGACTGGGGTAAGATGAAATCTTAAAGTGGCTTTAATTTTCATTTCCCTAGTTATTAGTGATGTTGAACGTCTTTTAGGATGTTTCATAGGCATCCTTACTTCCTTTTTTGAGAACTCTCTGTTCAGCTCCTTAGCCCGTCTTTTAATTGGGTTACTTCTTGTCTTGATTCTCTGTTTTTTGAGTTCGTTATATATTCTGGATATTAAACCTCTGTTGGATGTGTTGGTGGTGAAGATTTTCTCCCACTCTGTGGGTTTTCTGTTCGCTTCACTAGTTGCTTGCTTTGCTGTACAGAAGCTTTTTAGTTTAATGAGGTCCCATTTGTTGATTCTTGACCTTGTTTCCTGAGCAATTGATGTCCAGTTTAGA
>NW_008348201.1:1197718-1199039 GCF_000622305.1 Nannospalax galili | reverse complement strand
AGGTTTAGGCTTTACATTGAGGTCTTTGAGCCATTTGTAATTGACTTTTGTGCAGGGTGAAAGATAGGGGCTTAGTTTCATTCTTCTACAAGTGGAGATCCAGTTTTGCCAGCACCATGTGCTGAACTTTCCTCCAGTTAATGTTCTTGGCCCCTTTGTCAAATATCAGGTGGCTGAAATTCCATTTGCTCATATTTGGATCTTCAATTTCATTCCATTGGTCTATGGGTCTATTTTTGTGTCAGTACCATGCTGTTTTTACGACTTTAGCTCTGTAATACAGCTTGAAATCTGGTATAGTAATCCCCCTGGCATTGCTCTTAGTGCTCAGGGTTGTTTTGTGCTTCCATATGAATCTTAGGATAGTTTTTTTCCAATTCTGTGAAAAATGTCATGGAGATTTTGAATGGCATTGCATTGAATCTATAAATGGCTTTTGGTAGGAAGGTCATTTTCACAATATTAATTCTTCCAATCCATGAGCATGGGAGGTCCTTCCATCTTCTGATGTCTTCCTCAATCTCTTTCTTTAAAGATTTAAAATTTTCATTAAATCTCTTTGGTGAGGTTTATTCTGAGATTTTTTTCTTCTGCATCTATTGTGAAGGGGAGTGTTTCCATGTGCTCTTTCTCTGATTGCTTCTTATTGGTATATAGAAAGGCTACAGACTTTTGTAGGTTAATTTTGTAACCTGCCACTTTACTGAAAGTGTTAATAATTTCTAGGAGTTTTTGGGTGGAATTTTTGGTGTTCCTTAGATATGATATCATATCATCTGCAAAAAGGGATAATTTGATTATTCCTTTAATTTCCTACTCTTGTCTTAATTGCTTTTGCAAGAGTTTCAAGCACTATGTTAAAGAGAGTGGAGATAGTGGACAGCCTTGTCTGGTTCCTGATTTCAATGGGAATGCTTCCAGTTTTTCTCCATTTAGAATGATGTTGGCTGTGGGTTTGTTATATATGGCTTTAATTATGTTGAGGTATGTTCCCTCCAGTCCAATTCTCTCTAGGACTTTGAACATAAATGCATGTTGAATTTTGTCAAAGGCTTTCTCTGCATCTATTGAGATGACCATGTGGTTCTTGTCTTTGAGTCCATTTATATGATTTATGATGTTTATTGACTTACGTATATTGAACCATCCCTGCATTTCTGAGATAAAACCGACTTGTTCATGGTGGATGATCTTTTTGATGTATGTCTATATGCGGTTTGCAAGTACTTGTTGAGAATTTTTGCATCTATGTTCATTAAGTATATGGGTCTATAGTTTTCTTTTTTGGTTGTATCTTTACCTAGCTTTGGTATTAGAGTTA
>NW_008348201.1:1196013-1197372 GCF_000622305.1 Nannospalax galili | reverse complement strand
TAGCTCTTGGATTTGTTGATTCTTTGTATTGTTTTTTGTTTCAATTTCATTAATTTCTGCCCTGATTTTTGTTATTTCTTCTTGTCTGCTGGGTTTGGGTTTTGTTTGCTCTTGCTTTTCAAGTATTAGCATTGCAACGTTAAGTCATTTATTTGCTTTCTTTCTGATTTTTTGATGTAGGCACTTAGAGCTATAAACTTCCCTCTAAGGACAGCTTTCAGCATGTCCTGGAGATTTTGTTGTGTTGTATTGTCCTTTTCATTTAGTTCCAGGAATACTTTTATTTCTTTCTTAATTTCTATTTTGACCCATTCATCATTCAGGAGTGTGTTGTTTAATCTCCATGTGTTCATGTGCTGACTAGGGCTTCTTCTGGCATTGATTATAAGCTTTATTGCATTGTGGTCTGATAGAATGCACAGAATTATTTCAATCATTTTGTATTTGTTAAGGTTTGTTTTGTGCCCCAGTATGTGGTCAATTTTGGAGAAGGTTCTATGGGGTGTTGAGTAGAAAGTATGTCCTTTGGTACTTGGGTGGACTACTCGGTAGATGTCTGTTAAGTCCATTTGATATATTGTATTGTTTAATTAAGACGTATCTCTGTTAACTTTCTTCCCTGTTAACTTTCTTCCTATCTAATGGAGAGAGTGGGATAGTGAAGTCTCCTGCTATTAATGAGTTGGTATTAATCTGGGTCTTAAAGTCATGTAGTATTGTTTTTATGAAGTTGAGTGAACCAGAGATTCCTGAATATATGTTTATGATTGTAATATCTTCCTGGTTTATTGTTCCTTTGATCAGAATGAAGTGGCCCTCTTTATCACTTCTGATTACTTTTATTTTAAAGTCTATTTTGTCAGATATTAGAATTGCTACACCTGCTTTTTTCTTAGTACCGTTTGCTTGGTATATTTTTTCCCTCTTTTCACTTTAAGATAGTGTCTGTCCTTGAAAGTGAAATGAGTTTCTTGCAAACAAAAAGATGGGTTTTGTTTCTTAATCTTTTTACCTATTCTGTGTCTTTTGACTGGGGAGTTCAGTCCATTAATATTTAAAGTTATTAATGAAAGATGAGTATGGAATCCTGTCATTTTTATTTCTGTTTACATTTGTGATATAGCTGTACTTTTCCACAGTTATACTTTCATTGAATTTCTTTCTGCAACCCCTTGGGTATAATCATTCCTTTCTTCACCTCTTTGTATTGTTTCCAGAACTCTCTGAAGGGCTGGTTTTGTGGACAAGAATTCCTTCAGCCTATTTATGTCATGGAAGTTTTTCTTTCCCCTTCAACTATAATAGACATTTTGGCTGGGTATAATAATCTGGGTTGGCATCTGTGGTCATTTAAAACTG